>NC_142751.1:2405000-2705000 GCF_051943395.1 Hippocampus bargibanti | reverse complement strand
TGAAAAGAACCAAAACGCAGTCGCACAAAGCGCGGGTGTCAATTATCGGCAGAAATATAGCTCAGAGATAAATCAGGATAAGTTGTGTGTAAAATAAATAGCATATATATATATAAATATATATATACAGTAAAGTCTTGTTATATCGATATTCAAGGGAGTCCGAAAAAATATCGATATAACCGGGACTATCGATATATCCGATCCTGCGCCGAACTGCATTAAACAAAAGCCGCCAAAAGAGGGCAGCCAAGCGCCATATAAGAAACGGAGCTGGCCATTAGCTCCTTTTTTTTGGGTGAGAGATGTTCCCCCAATGTTGCCTCAAAATGGCACATATAATTCTTTAATGATTGTAAACATGTATGCTTTAATCTTCAGAACTACAGTGTATTTGAAACATATTCATAACTGGATGTGTAACAAGAAAGCATATTATCCGAATCTGAAGCCATTGTTTGGATTCACAAGCAATGCAAGATGTCTTGGCGTGAAGTCATTTTTATTTGCATTTGAATAAAAAGTGACATCGGCTGTCCTTTAATACACAGTATGGAATGTTAATAATTTTCAAAATCATCGCGCTTCAGCAGACAAAACAAGAAACATTGTTGCAAAAAACGATTGCATTCATATACAGTACAGTGGGCATGTACATAACACAACAGGGAAACTGCAACGCTTACATCTTACTGTATTATGTATACAATTTAAAAAAGTCATCAATCTTCTTCTGCTTCCCATTTTTACCTTTTAACACAAACACTTCAATCTTGTCTGCTACACACGAGCTAGCGTCTGAAAATGAAAATGGCTCTGCTACACGGGTGCTGGGCACGTAACCAAGTCACCTGACCAAGTCGACCAATGGCGCGACTGATGGGGTGACACGTAACCAAGACACGTGACCAAGTTGACCAATGGCGCGACCGATGGCGTGTCACGTGACAAAGTCACACGGCCAAGTCGACCAATAGCGCGACCGATGGCGGCTCATGTGACCAAGTCGACCAATGGCGCGACCGATGGCGGCTCACGTAACAAGACACGTGACCAAGTTGACCAATGGCGCGACGGATATATCGATATAAACAACAAAAATGGCCGGCGAGGGATGAAAAGGAGCACCGTAATAACCGGATTATCGTAATAACCGGGTATCGTACTAAACGGTACTAATTATACTAATTATATATATCGTAATAAGCGGTACTATCGATATAACCGATATCGATATAACGAGACTCTACTGTATATATATATATATATATATATATATATATATATATATATATATATATATATATATATATATATATATATATATATATATATATATATACAGTTAGGTCTCGTTATATCGATAGTACTGCTTATTACGATACTATTTCTATGAACGCAAGGAGAAAATTTACATGCCGCAGGATCGGATACTAATTATATATATCGTAATAAGCGGTACTATCGATATAACCGATATCGATATAACGAGACTCTACTGTATATATATATATATATATATATATATATATATATATATATATATATATATATATATAGTAAAGACATGCCGATCCTGCGGCATGTAAATTTTCTCCTTGCGTTCATAGAAATAGTATCGTAATAAGCAGTACTATCGATATAACGAGACCTAACTGTATATATATATATATATATATATATATATATATATATATATATATATATATATATATATATATATATATATATATATATATATATATATATACACACACAGTAAAGTCTCGTTATATCGATATCAGATATATCGATAGTCCCGGTTATATCGATACCATTTCTATGCACGCACGGAGAAAATTACATGCAAACAGGGTCGGATATATCGATAGTCCCGGTTATATCGATATTTTTTCGGACTCCCTTGAATATCGATATAACGAGACTTTACTGTATATATACACATAGTATATATGTATATATATATATATATATATATATATATATATATATATATATATATATATATATATATATATATATACACATATATATATATATATATATATATATATAGCTATAGCGGCTGGATAGCTCAGTTGATAATGCATCGGTTTGGCATATGGGAGACGAGGGTTCGAATCCCACTTGTGGCAGAGAAAATGAGCACAATGACATCATCCAGTGTGGGTCCTTGGGCAAGACCCTTCACGCTAATACCTACCTCATACAATGATGAGAGACAATAAATGGAATGACATGCCGGCTCAGACGTCGCCCGGCCAAACAAGGTCTGCGTCAGGTGCTGGGGAACCAGAGCACCCTGATGAAAAATGGGCTACTGGAACAAAGCGGAGATGGACGAGATGCGATAACATGGCTCTGTTGGAATGCTACTACTCAAGCAACCCTAGTCAGAGGGGTTACATGCGGAGAATGGGGGCTGAATGGTTACTTCGAAACCCACAGTCACGGTTGACCACGGAACAACTAGTAGCTCAGTGTTCCAATATCCACAAACGGCAATTGCTATCACAACTTGAGATTGATGAGGTACAACACAAATTCCGAGGTGAAGGGCCCCAGGCTGCCACATCACAGGAAGAGGTTCAACCAGAGATTGGGAGGCAAGCCCCAATGAATAATGAGATTGGGAAGCCAGCCCTAATAAATGAAATGCTGAGCGAGGCAGCAAATTACCTGAGACAAGATCATGGCAAGAATGAAAACTGGGCAACGAAGGCACCGATTACAACGGCTATGTGAAGTACCACCTGAAAGTCTCATGGAAACTGTGAATGCAGCACTGAGAACGATCCCGACCGGAACGATCACGGAAACCAATGAGCTGATATACACCTCAGCATCAGTGATCCTAGACATGCTTGGCTACAAGAGCAACCATGAGAGCCACGAGATTCATTACCCACCATGGAAAAGACGGTTGGAGGCCAAGATCAAGGCGGCTCGGAAAGATGTGAGTCAATTGACGGAGACCCAGAGAGGTGTGAATAAAAGGCCAATACCCAAGAGGTACATGCAGATAACCATACCTGAAGCACTCGAAACTGCCAAACAAAGGCTCCAGGCCTTGGCCAGTCGCCTAAAGAGGTACACGAAAGAGAATGAGGCCAGAAGAATAAACAGGCTGTTCGCAACACAACCTGCGAAAGTGTACGCTCAGTGGCAGGGTTCTAACAGCAGAGCAGACCCTCCAAGGCTGGAAACTGAAAGATACTGGAAAGGCATATGGGAGAAGGAGGTCGCACATAACAGCAGTGCACAATGGCTGGTGACTCTGAAAGAGGAGCACAGCAACATCCCTGAACAGAACCCAGTTACCATCACAGCGGCAGATATACAAGGAAGAGTCTCAGGTATGAAAAACTGGACGGCACCTACTGGCTAAAGAAACTCACAGCTCTCCACGAGCGCCTAGCAGCACAAATGAACCAGCTGCTGATGGATGGGACTCACCCAGGATGGCTAACCGAAGGGCGAACAATCCTGATCATGAAGGATTCCTCAAAGGGTGCAGTTCCTTCCAACTATCGGCCATTAACCTGTCTCTCCACAACATGGAAGCTCATGTCAGGCATCATTGCGGCTAAGATAAGTGGACACATGGATCAATACATGAGCAAAGCACAGAAAGGCATTAGTAGAGATACTAGAGGTGCCAAACATCAGCTGCTGGTTGACAGAACAGTCGCTCAAGACTGCAGGTCCCGACATACCAACCTGTGCACAGCCTGGATTGATTACAAGAAAGCATATGACTCGATGCCACACACATGGATCAATGAATGCTTGGAGTTGTATAAGGTCAACAGGACCCTGAGAGCCTTCGTTGCAAACTCGATGAGGATGTGGAAAACCACACTTGAAGCCAATGGCAAGCCACTAACGCAAGTGTCCATCAAATGTGGCATATACCAAGGTGATGCACTCTCCCCACTGCTGTTCTGCATAGGACTGAACCCCCTCAGCCAGATAATCGCCAAGACAGGCTATGGATACCGCCTCAGAAATGGAGCTACGATCAGTCACCTCCTCTACATGGATGACATCAAGCTGTATGCTAAGAGCGAAAGGGACATAGACTCCCTGATCCACACAACCAGGATCTACAGCAGTGATATCGGAATGTCATTCGGGCTGGAGAAATGTAGTCGGATGGTGACTAAGAGGGGCAAGGTAGTTCACACTGAAGGGGTCTCACTCCCTGAAGGAACAATAGCAGACATAGAAAACAGCTACAAGTACCTCGGTATACCACAGGCCAATGGCAACCTCGAATTAGCAACAAGGAAAGCGGCTACGACCAAATACCTCCAGCGGGTGAGGCAAGTCCTCAGAAGCCAGCTCAATGGCAAGAACAAGACCCGGGCAATAAACAGCTATGCCCTGCCAGTGATCAGATACCCTGCAGGAATAATAAGGTGGCCAAAGGAAGAGATTCAGACCACGGATGTTAAGACCCGAAAACTCCTCACCATGCACGGAGGGTTCCATCCCAAGTCCAGCACCCTGAGACTGTACACAAGCCGTAAGGAAGGAGGCCGGGGACTAGTGAGTGTGAGAGCCACTGTCCAGGATGAAACATCCAAGCTCCATGAATACATCAAAGAGAAGGCTCCAACGGATGATGTACTCAGAGAATGTCTCAGTCAATGGGGAACAGAGGATGAGGTGCTGGAAGAGGGACAATCATGGGAGGAAAAGCCCCTACACGGGATGTACCACCGAACCATAGCAGAAGTGGCTGATCTCAAGAAGTCCTATCAGTGGCTAGAGAGGGCTGGCCTAAAGGACAGCACAGAGGCACTCATCCTGGCTGCCCAAGAGCAGGCCCTGAACACCAGAGCCATAGAGGCAGGGATATACCACACCAGACAAGACCCAAGGTGTAGGTTGTGCAAAGAGGCACCTGAGACAATCCAACACGTAACTGCAGGGTGTAAGATGCTGGCAGGGAAAGCCTACATGGAGCGCCATAACCAGGTGGCTGGCATAGTCTACCGAAACATCTGTGCGCAGTATGGACTGGAAACCCCAAGGTCAAAATGGGAAACACCTCCCAAGGTGGTGGAGAATGACCGAGCAAAAATCCTGTGGGACTTCCAGATACAGACCGACAAGATGGTAATGGCCAACCAACCAGATATCGTGGTCATAGATAAAGGGGAAAGGAAAGCCGTTGTCGTGGATGTAGCGGTCCCGAGTGATGGGAACATCAGAAAGAAGGAACATGAGAAAATCGAGAAATACCAAGGGCTCAGAGAGGAGCTGGAGAGAGCCTGGAAGGTAAAGGTGACAGTCGTGCCTGTGGTGGTTGGAGCACTCGGGGCAGTGACCCCCAAACTCGACGAGTGGTTGCAACAGATCCCGGGAACAACATCGGATATCTCGGTCCAGAAAAGCGCAGTGCTGGGAACAGCACGGATACTGCGCAGAACCCTCAAGCTTCCTGGCCTCTGGTAGAGGACCCGAGCTGAAATGGGGACAGACACCACCCATGGTGGGTGAGACGAGGATTTTTTTTTTTTTTTTTTTATATATGTGAGATAATATGAACAATATATATATATATATATATATATATATATATATATATATATATATATATATATATATATATATATATATATATATATATATGTGTGAGATAATATGAACAATAATTAGAAAATGTCCAGAAACAATTACGACCTTCCTTACGGCCCGAAAATGACTAAAAAAATGATAAACGTGCACGCCTTTTCCAGAATTTTTAGCAAAGTCCATTTTCATCTCTGTATTCTATTGTCTTGATTCATTATGTTTATGTATTTATTTATTTGATTATTTATTTGTCCATTAGTTTATTTATTTGTATTTCTTTATTTCTCCATCCATATATTTATTTGTATATATATTTTCATTTATTTTTCCTTTATTGTATCCATTTGTTTTTATTTATGTTTATTCATTTATTTTCATTATTTTTTATGTATTTATGTATTTACCATTTATTTAATTATTTCTTCGGCAGTTTATTTACTTGGTTTTATTCGTATTTATGTTACTTCCGGGTTGAGTGAATGCTGGCCTGTGACTGTAAAGCGTCCTTGAGAGTTTTGAAAGGCGCTTATAAATGAAATGTATTATTATTTTATTATTATAAACGTATTATCTCGCCATTTCAGTAAGGTGATGTGTTTCCATCCCTGGTCTGATGTCACCATTCCTCTCATGAAAAAAGAAGAGGTTGTCACTGTGATTGACAAGTGGGCGGAGATCACGGAAGAACTGGGTGCCACCTACCCATGGATTCAGGTATTGGACGGATCAACTACTTTATTTTTTATATATATATATATATATATATATATATATATATATATATATATATATATATATATATATATATATATATATATATACACACATACATACATACACACACACACACACACAGTAAAGTCTCGTTATATCGATATCGGTTTGTCAGAGATATGACAGACAGACACCGTGGACAGACTCAGAACCAGAAAGATTGTCCCCACTGCGGCAGGAGACGCAGTCATCAGATGACATACGTCTGAATTCTGCGCCCCTCTGCCAAGCTATTTATTGAGAGTATATGTAAATTAAAGTGATATATTAGTAAAACATAGTTTTCTTGATTTGCATACAACGCCTCTGGGCGTTCTGAGCAACAACAGATGTAAGCAATAAAACATAGACACTCTAATTGGTTGTCCCCTCCATCAACCGATAAGTCTGTAACCTGGCGCCTGTGCAGGATGTTCAAGCCGTAAATAAATTCGGTGATAAAGGAGTATCCCAAGCCCCAAATTGTGTTCAAGGCCAGACCTCCTAGATGTAGCCGACAGTTCTTGTCTATACTATTGGGATATATGTATATAGGTAAAATACAAGACAGAAGACGTTCCCTACAATAGCCTAACAATCAATGGGAAGCATGTATGTATATATATACCCCCCAGTCCCACCTCATAATCATACATTTATAAGTTGCATTTTCATTAGTCTGATTATATGACTGGAGTGTCATTTTAAATTACTGTTCAACAAATTGCTCATTCATGACAGTTTCAAAATCACGGTGGACATTTGGAAACATTTCAACTTAATTTGAAGACACCAGATAATAATCAATATACCTAAAAAATATTTTTCTTTTTCATTTAAAAAAAAATTGGGAACATCTCTCATTTCACCCCCCGCGCCTTTTTTTCTTGGGAAAGGAACAACGATATTGGGATAAAATGTACGTCAGCATGCAATCCGATCTTAGCATGCAGGGAAAATCCAGATCGCTCCCTCCGTCCAAAGGCCTTGAGATACGAGTTCCACATCGCTTGACTCCACACCCCTAGATAGGCTGCGTGACTGGTCCCTCTGGTCATCTGGTGGCCCCATCCGTCACCAGCCTCGATGCGTCTGGTACATCAGGGTCGTCTGCTCCTAAAAATAATGGACGAGAGCACAAAATGAGCGTATGTCTCCTCAATGAACCATTCTTTGAGGAGCGCCCGGATCCATGCATTTACATGGAGCGGGGAGCTCTCGGCCACGTTCCACCTCAAAAGGCATGGAACCCCTGGCAGAATTTACGGTGACCCTCGAGGCTGAGTAGCGCAACTGGCGCAGCCTCACCCCATTTAAAATATCTCTCCAGGTCACCACCACATAATTCCTAGATTCTAGTCACTGTATTGTATTTCGATCTTACCGTGGTTTTCTGATGAACCCCATTTCCCCCGTCTGGAGTCTCCAACCGTTGATACAAACCTTCCGTCTCTGGCCACTCCGTCTGCGGTCCCCCTACTCAGGAATTCACCCAAACGGTCTGCAAGAAGGTGGTTAACGTGGAAAAAAACAAAAACAAAACAAACAAAAAACAAATATAATATCTTTCCCCTTAAACATTAAAAATCTCCAACTACATCACCTGAATCAGCATAGGAGTTGATCTCCCATCAACTGCTTTCTCTAGCAACTTCAAAAACCCTTACCATCTCTTTGGCTAACCCGTCTCCTCCTAATATTCTAATCAGGAAACAATTCATACACAACATCAACAACTGTTCATTCTACTTGAATATCATCGACAACTGCACCCAATCCCCCCTCTAACTGTTGCAACTTTAGAGTTCATATTGATAAGCACCTCTCTTTCTACCATTCCACCCAACACCCAAATTACCAAAATTGCATTCTTCTACCTTAAAAAAAAGTTTCTCGTCTCCGCTCCGTTTCCACACACTGCTGCACACACCCCCACAATCAAGGCCTCATCTGATCTTTCCTGACCCCCACCAAAACACTCCGTCCCGCAGCCCCCAATCCTCTAACACAAATCTCCTTGACATCCCCGCAGCCAGACTCAAAAGGGGGGCATCCAGCCTTCAGATAGCCGCCCCCGCCCATGGGACGCAACCTCAACAACTAAATTGTTCCATAATGCGTTTTTTCATGTTTTAATCTTGTTACTCATGCTTCCTTTTAGATCGATTTTTGGCGTCAATTATGTATGCTTGTCTTCAGGCGTACATTTAATTTAGCATTTTTAGCTCTTGTGAAGCATCTACGAGTGCAATAAAAAGCGCTTTCAAATTACATTTATTAATATTATCATCATTAATCTATGAGTCACTTGGTGTGGCATATAAACAATCTTTTCTTTTTATTCTTATTTCCTGTTCGCTTCGCTGACATTGTAAAAAATTTCGAACAAAGTAGCCACTGTGACAATCGGGATCATTCTAACAAAAACAATGTGGCCTTTTTTCCTTGTGGATGTGGCCATTTGCCGAATGCTGCCGCACATCTGACGCATGCATGCTGGATATATTTTTTCGATTGGGTTCAATTGCATGCTGGTGTCGGTCAAAATGTTGTCGATCTCTCCCCCCACTCCTTTCTGAAAAAGAGCAGAAGTTGAGGCATTTTAACAAAACAACCAAATAAAGCACCGCCAATTAGTCAGTTTGCACGAGGGTATCGTGTAAACCCCCAAAAACCATACGAATTGGAATTTTTCTTTCCATTTGGGATCGTAAAATAAAGAAAGGTCAAATTGGCCACAGAGTGGCTTCCAAGCAACAAATCTCTGATGATGCAGCGAGAAAAATCCCATCTTCACACCAAGATAAGTGAATGGGAAATGTCCACGTATGAACGTATAATGTCTGAAATTGTCAGTCAAAATTTCACTTCAGGAAAAATTGATTTAAACTAACAATTTTTCCCCAAAGCGTTTGCGAAAAACAGCTTTTCATACTATTGAGACACAGCTCACGAGGCATTTCTAACAATTAACATTTTTTTGGGAATATCGTCCACTACCAATTTCAGTGCGAGAAAAATGTGTGTGGTCCGGTTCCACAATAGAAAGCAATGAGCTTCCTGGCAGGTCCACGCGGCTGCCACATCCTCCACACACCTATGGAAATTAGAATAGGGATCAATCTCGTTTTCGAATGTGTCAAATGTGTATGTGAAGTGGGGGATTATCATGAGGTCGGTCGGGTCATGTGGAGGAAATCAAGGGATCAAAGCCAGTACTGTTGCAAGAGTTCAGTGGTTGCACTGGAGTTGCATTGTGAGAGTTCATTCAGAGTCCGTTTCTGCAGCAAATCATGCTTCAGCTTTCTCAGGTTCAGTTCTGTGATGCCAGCAGCAAGCACTTTGAGTTGAGTTTCCATCCCAGGGAGCAGGTGGGATGTCTTGGCTTTGCGGCTTGACAGTGCTGTGGACATCGTGGAGCTTGTCTGAACGGGTGGATGCAAGTGGCTGTGCATTCAGAGTCCATTTCTTTCACGTCACCACAATTTGAACAGCCAGCTTGATTTCAGAGATTTCCTCGCACACGCCCTCAGGCACTCATCATACCGCCCCACAGCCATGCCGCCTTGGTCAAGCCTTTGCGGCCAGCCGGCCATAATTTCGAAGTGGAGCTAGAGGGATGGGCCAGCCGTGCTGGAACCTGGACACATTAATTTACATTCGTTCAGATTTTGTTTGTTAGTTAGTTTTTTCTTAATTAGAGGAGCATAGCTTCCCGCAAATTCCCTGAATGTGTGCGTCGCAACCAAAGACGTTCCTATCTTGTCTTCTCAAAAATGTGACAAGTCGATTTGTAGCATGGACATTCCCACAGTCACCTTCTCGGCCTTGATTCGGGATCGCTGCACATAAAGTAAAATTCAAAAATGAATTTGTCAGGTAGCACCATCTGAGGTGGAGGAGAGATAGAATTGAGTTGGCATTTCTCAAACATCACTTTGCACTTTACAGATCAAGTATGGTGGCCACACATTAACTATTTCCGTAATTTCAAGAATTGAGTCAAGTTTATAAAGGCTGAATCTGATCCCACAGTCACATAGCAGTTACCAGTTCGAAAATATAATTGGTATCATTATTAATTCTTCCTTACTTTTTTCTTTCTTTTTATCAATCGCCAAGCCAGTTCTACCTGTTACAGTACGAAGGATAATGCCTTTATCACATTTATGTTGTATTAATTTACTCAAATTAATCGAGCTTTAATTGTTTCATTCATCAGTGTCCTAGCTCAGTCAGATAATTTCAAACTAACATACTGCATGGGAATGCACACTGTTTCACTTTCATCCCACAATGAATGTTGAGTCTTCTACTCTCGACAGCTGCATTGTAAATTTTGAACAGAGTGACAGGCCGCCCTGATAAGGAACCACTCACAGAGAAAACCAATTCCTGATTTAATGTGAAGGAAAATACTACGGCATCTTAGTTGTCTCATCTTAATACTTGTATGTTTAATATCTGATAGAACATATCTTGTCACCTCTTAAAACATTTTTATCTTCTTTTTCAATTTGTGCCCTTTCAATTCTGTCAATTCTTTGGTGAACAGCTTGTCGCGCTTGAATGTTTGTCATCCTCCCCTTCTTGTGATTTATGCCTACATGAGGAGTCCCTCACACATTGATTAGAGTATGTTGTTAACAAACGCTGTGTAAATTCTTCTTTTCTTAATTCAATCACTACCCTCAACCCTCACGACAGTGTTTACAATAATGCTAAACCTTATATCACATTTTTGGTGAGCTCAGGTATTCTTGCCTACAGGTTTAACCCATCAACTCCTTATTTCTAATCTAATTCCGTTCAGTCTAGATGTATGCACGTATTATATCGTCGACACAGCTCACCTTTTATTTCCAGAACCATCAGTACTCACCACTCGAGAACAAATGCTATCTCACAACTGCCTCAAAACAAAACGTATGCGGAAAAAGTGGTCAACACCGCTTCTCTCTATCACCTGTGATTGAAAGGGGAAAAAATGCAACAAGTTAATTTGTTGCGTCACACGTGTGTATGATTTTG
Organism: Hippocampus bargibanti; assembly: GCF_051943395.1. Classification (NCBI taxonomy): domain Eukaryota; kingdom Metazoa; phylum Chordata; class Actinopteri; order Syngnathiformes; family Syngnathidae; genus Hippocampus; species Hippocampus bargibanti. The sequence continues at coordinate 2,693,633 of NC_142751.1, read as the reverse complement.
AAGTGCGCCTTTCAACCCTTTCATGTCTTTCAATTCCTTGATCTCCTTGAAAATGGTATAAAAGGAGCTGTCGCGGGACAGAGAGATTGGGCGAATCACGGGGCAGAATCACATCAGACTCATCTTGGACTCAGACCCAGACAGACAAACCGCTCGCAGAGACCTGCTCAGCATCGCACGGAGTTTCACAGCACGACTTGCTCGACTCCACGCTACGATCAAGCTCTGCGCATCATCTGCCTGGATGATCTGACAACGAACCTACTTAGAAATAAAGAGAAACATCAAACTCTTTAAATTCAAACCTCAAAACATCATTGTTTTTAAACTTTCACATTACCAAAGCATCCCGCCCTCACATTTCTTCCCACTGAGGCAATGATGAATAATAGACCTTGTCTTTTTGCTATATTAGCTGCCCAAGCGAGGCAGTCAAAAATCAACAGTACACAAAACATTCCAGATTAAACGAGCAAAATAACATGCCTTCCCGCATACCCAAAAATAATTTCTAGCAGAAACAAGTGTGTTGTCAACTTTTTATACATTCGGGGCGCCCCTAAATACTGCATGAGATCTGCGGGCCGAAACACGCATCGCGCTACCTTTTTCTTGTCTGGTCTTCCATCTATTTTTATTTCGATCTCGTAAATATTTACTTGAACAAACAGTGTCGATCCATCAACGCCTATATCAACCAATTGTTTTTTTCAACAAATTCTTCTTCATCGAGGCATACTGGCAACTAATTTGATTTAACTCATGTTAGTGCCTCGACTTCACTGTACTTGACATGAAATCGCAATCTCGTTCCGGCGTGTTTTTTCGAAATAAAATATTTAGGTGCCGGCGCCAAATTAAATTTTCATTAATACTATCGAAGCAGAGCGAATTATTAGCGTTCAATTTTCGCCACATCCCCCTTTTCTCTCTCTCTCTCTCTCTCTCTCTCTCTCTCTCTCTCTCTCTCTCTCTCTCTCTCTCTCTCTCTTTTTTTTTTTTTTTTTTTTATTGCTTCTATGAATTTGGTCCAGGTCTTCACCGCATAGGGCGGACTCTATAACTGCGTTCGTTCAGTAGGACAGCAATTCAAATTTACATTTGTGGTTTCTCCTTCTTCAACCCCCGATCGGGTGAAGAGAACTTGCAGATTGCATCCACAAAAGTCTGCTGTTTGAATCCCACTGTATATTATATGAATTACGACACGTTATCGCAATTCCAATCACACTCAGATGCGCTGACGGGTCGAAACATCCCGCGCGCGACAGACACAGTGAAGCTCGCAAGCTTTACTCACAGAGACGCATGCTCACACATTGACTCACACAGGCGCACGGACACAAAGAGACAATGATGATCAGACCTTGTGTACCCAAAAACTAAGCTCAATTCAGCACTCTCACTACCACATAAACTAGCTTAATTTTTTTCGAGGCTTTTTATTCTTCCAGACCTTCAAAAGGCTGTATTATCTAATAGGCTTGTACTATCCAAAATCTTCCAAGACCCATATATATATATATATATATATATATATATATATATATATATATATATATATATATATATATATATATATATATATATATATATATACTGTAAACCCGAACAGTACTACTGACTTAAAGTAATTGAGGTCAGTCAACTCAAAATCCGATTTTTTTTTGTTTCAAAAACTCAAACGTTTTGAGTTTTTGAATGAGTCTTGCGTTTTTAATGCAGTAGATCAATACTTTTGAGTTCATGGCAATCGTTTACTCAAACATTTTGAGTTCACGGCAGGAAGCTGCGTGATGACGTCACTGCGTGCTCTCATAGGACGCCATTTGAATTCTCAACGGCTGAATCTGGCAGAGACCGACTGATTATTTATTTTAAATTAGGGTGGAAAGACAAACAATCGTATTTAATATACTATATATGTATATTACAAGGACCCAGCGTGTCAATGCTGTAGTCGCTCCACAGGAAAGGAATATTTTGGAAAGTCCGTTTGGGGCATTATATCCACCGCTCGAGCCAAGGACTTCTCCTAATGTTACGAGCTCTTCTGTGGTAAGTAGGAATGTTTCTTAAACGTCTCTTTTTTGTTGAAAGACACAGCAGGGTTATTAGGAGAATTGTACCGCGAAGGTTTGTTTGGGTGGTGGTGGAGTAATATCACGGGGTGTTGCGAGTTATGTTTGTGTCCGCGAAGGTTCGAGAATAATAGTCAAATGGGTGTTAAATTAAGTTTTATATGAACTTCAAAAGTTATAAGGGTCACCCGAAATCCACCACACAGATGCTGCAACGCCAGCAGGTTGGTGCTTTGAGTTAACTTTGTTTTAAACGGCAGCACAATAAAGTCATGCTAATTCAACGTGCAACAGTTGTGCTGCCGTTTTAAGAAGGCACTAAGTAAATATAATGCTAGCCAAATGAAATGTCACTCTGTATAATTGGTGTAGTTTTAAATGGTCATTCATGTGTAAACAAAACTTTTTAAATGTATTTTTGAAACTGCAAACACCATTTTTCAAACTGCAAACACCTGACTGGCTTGATGTCATCATTTAATCTGGTAAATTAGATTATGTATTCAATTTAAAAAGTAAACATGGATCAAGGTGTTTTATTAAATTAAATGATTACATTTGTTGTCTGTTTTTTCTATTCAAACTTTTAGCCCCAGGGTGGAAATTGAGTAACACCACCATTATCTAAGGTATGTTTACATTTTTATTAATGCTACATGATTAATTACCCGAATCATATTAAAAATAATACATGTATGTATTTTTTATATTGAACAGAATTGTACCTAAATTTAATTCTCCATAGGTCTCCATAGGCCACTGTCTTGGGTTTGAGATGCTGAAGACAAGTACTGCAATGTTAAGCTCCTGTCGCTTTCCCCAAATTAAAACTTGGCTTTTATCTCCTCTTGCTTTTGATAAAGAACAGCATGATATACACGAGACACAGTCTGGCCCTTCGTGCTCTCCATGCATACCTACGAGAAGATGACTCACAGTTCTTCAAAACATGCAATGTATGTATTGCCTGACTTAACACAAATGTCTATTAATGTATTTGCAGTGGGAAGAGGATCCAGACATTGAAAACATTCCTGTCGCACTTCTCTCCGTGATAACTGACAACTATCTTGTTTAACCCCAACAGCATTTCTGTTGTGATAGAAGATGGCATTATTGTGAGATGTCTCCCCAGGTTGGCTGATACACACCTCCTCTTGTTTGGTTTAATGTATGCACTGCATTTAGATTCTCCCAAAAAATTAATCCACACATTCACCTTCATTCAGAAAACACTGCTGTGTCTTGATGAAAACAGACCACTCAAACCACACCTGGTAAGTTTAAAAAATGCTTTGTTCCGCAATATTGAAGGCACCAGTGCCTCCAATATTACGGAACAAAGCAACACTGGATAAGTAATTTCATAGTTTTACTCTGCTTTGTTCTGCTAAACATTGATGTACTGTTTGTGACTGATTTTCTATTCATAAATTGATGTGTAAACCTGGATTTCACCAAAATGTCTTTTTTCATTTCATGAATACTGTTTGTTTTTTGTAGGTTTTACTTTGATTTGCACCTTATAACGAGTACATTGAAATGTATTCTCTTGTATTTATTCAAGTATATGCTTGTCAGAGAATTTATGTTTTAACAGAACAGCAGAGTATAATTTGTTGTTTTTTTCTGTTTTGTTTTGTTGTTGTGTTTATTTCACATCTTTATCACGATGTTGTGTTAATTACTAAAAAAGAACTGCTCAGGGGTTTATTTGTTGTTTTGGTTCGTGGACATGCTGTGCATTTGGTACTGTTATCATGAATGTTTTATCAAAGGTAGTTTTAAACCTTAATAAAAAAATGTGCACTAAACAGACGTGAGGTGGGTTTTTGTTTTTAGACATAAAAGGCAAATGTAAGTACAGTATACATGAATATTTTTTTTCAGGTAACATAAATTTGAGTTGGTTACGCTAAATATGAAACCTAATTTTAACTTAAAAATTAAGATAACAAGAAAACATTAGAGTAAACTGAAAGTACATCTTTTAAGTTCATTCAAACTCATAACATTTAAGTTCAGTCAAAGTCATAAAATTAATTTCCACTACTCAAAAATTTTGAGTAAACTGTACTCAAAAATGTTGACGTAATCAGTTGCCATAAAAATTTTGAGTACTTTCAACTTGTTGGGTTTTACAGTGTATATATATATATATATATATATATATATATATATATATATATATATATATATATATATATATATATATATATATATATATATATATATATTATGTATTATAGTATGCAGTTATATGTTGGATTGCTCAGGTGCCTCTTTGCACAACCTACACCTTGGATCTTACCTGGTGTGGTATATCTGTGCCTCTATGGTTCTGGTGTTCAGGGTGGTTCTGGTGTTCAGGGCCTGCTCTTGAGCAGCCAAGATGAGTGCCTCTTTAGTGTCCTTTAGGCCAGGCCTCTCGAGCCACTTATAGGACTGATTGAGATGAGTCACAATGGTTCGGTGGTACATCCCGTGTAGGGGCTTTTCCTCCCACGATTGTCCCTCTTCCAGCACCTCATCCTCTGTTCCCCATTGTCTGAGACATTCTCTGAGTACATCATCCGTTGGAGCCTTCTCTTTGATGTATTCATTGACCTTGGATGTTTCATGCTGGACAGTGGCTCTCACACTCACTAGTCCCCGGCCTCCTTCCTTACGGCTTGTGTACAGTCTCAGGGTGCTGGACTTGGGATGGAGCCCTCCATGCATGGTGAGGCGTTTTCAGGTCTTAATATCCGTGATCTGAATCTCTTCCTTTGGCCACCTTATTATTCCTGCAGGGTATCTGATCACTGGCAGGGCATAGCTGTTTATTGCCTGGGTCTTGTTCTTGGCATTGACCTGGCTTCTTAGGACTTGCCTCACCCGCTGGAAGTATTTGGTCGCAGCCGCTTTCCTTGTTGCTAGTTAGTTTGCTACCTTGCCCCTCTTAGTCAGCATCCGACTACATTTCTCCAGGCCGAATGACATCCAGATGTCACTGCTGTAGATCCTGGTTGTGTGGATCAGGGAGTCTATGTCCCTTTCGCTCTTAGCATACAGCTTTATGTCATCCTTGTAGAGAAGGTGACTGATTGTAGCTCCATTTCTGAGGCGGTATCCATAGCCTGTCTTGGCGATTATTTGGCTGAGGGGGTTCAGTCCTATGCAGAACAGCAGTGGGGAGAGTGCATCACCTTGGTATATGCCACATTTGATGGGCATTTGCGTTAGTGGCTTGCCATTGGCTTCAAGTGTGGTTTTCCACATCCTCATCGACTTTGCAACATAGGCTCTCAGGGTCCTGTTGACCTTATACAACTCCAACCATTCAGTGATCCATGTGTGTGGCATCGAGTCATATGCTTTCTTGTAAATAATCCAGGCTGTGCACAGGTTGGTATGTCGAGACCTGCAGTCTTGTATGACTGTTCTGTCAACCAGCAGCTGATGTTTGGCAATATCCTACAAACGTGCTTTGCTCATGTATTGATCCATGTGTCCACTTATCTTAGCCGCAATGATGCCTGACATGAGCTGTTGTGGAGAGACAGGTTATTGGTCGATAGTTGGAAGGAACTGCACCGTTTGAGGATCAGGATTGTTCACCCTTCGGTTAGCCATTTTGGGTGAGTCCCATCCATCAGCAGCTGGTTAATTTGTGCTGCTAGGCGCTCGTGGAGTGCTGTGAGTTTCTTTAGCCAGTAGGTGTGGACCGTATGCGGGCCTGGTGCCGTCCAGTTTTTCATACCTGCGACTCTTTCTTGTATGTCTGCCGCTGTTATGGTAACTGGGTTCTGTTCAGGGAGGTTGCTCTGCTCCCACTTTTGCAGGTTTCGTATACCTCGAGGCGACACACAATTCCGAGGTGAAGGGCCCCAGGCTGCCACATCACAGGAAGAGGTTCAACCAGAGATTGGGAGGCAAGCCCCAATGAATAATGAGATTGGGAAGCCAGCCCCAATAAATGAAATACTGAGCGAGGCAGCAAATGACCTGAGAGATAAGATCATGGCAAGAATGAAAACTGGGCAACGAAGGCACCGATTACAACGGCTATGTGAAGTACCACCTGAAAGTCTCATGGAAACTGTGAATGCAGCACTGAGAACGATCCCGACCGGAACGATCACGGAAACCAATGAGCTGATATACACCTCAGCATCAGTGATCCTAGACATGCTTGGCTACAAGAGCAACCATGAGAGCCACGAGATTCATTACCCACCATGGAAAAGACGGTTGGAGGCCAAGATCAAGGCGGCTCGGAAAGATGTGAGTCAATTGACGGAGACCCAGAGAGGTGTGAATAAAAGGCCAATACCCAAGAGGTACATGCAGATAACCATACCTGAAGCACTCGAAACTGCCAAACAAAGGCTCCAGGCCTTGGCCAGTCGCCTAAAGAGGTACACGAAAGAGAATGAGGCCAGAAGAATAAACAGGCTGTTCGCAACACAACCTGCGAAAGTGTACGCTCAGTGGCAGGGTTCTAACAGCAGAGCAGACCCTCCAAGGCTGGAAACTGAAAGATACTGGAAAGGCATATGGGAGAAGGAGGTCGCACATAACAGCAGTGCACAATGGCTGGTGACTCTGAAAGAGGAGCACAGCAACCTCCCTGAACAGAACCCAGTTACCATCACAGCGGCAGATATTCAAGGAAGAGTCTCAGGTATGAAAAACTGGACGGCACCAGGCCCGGATATGGTCCACACCTACTGGCTAAAGAAACTCACAGCTCTCCACGAGCGCCTAGCAGCACAAATGAACCAGCTGCTGATGGATGGGACTCACCCAGGATGGCTAACCGAAGGGCGAACAATCCTGATCATGAAGGATTCCTCAAAGGGTGCAGTTCCTTCCAACTATCGGCCAATAACCTGTCTCTCCACAACATGGAAGCTCATGTCAGGCATCATTGCGGCTAAGATAAGTGGACACATGGATCAATACATGAGCAAAGCACAGAAAGGCATTAGTAGAGATACGAGAGGTGCCAAACATCAGCTGCTGGTTGACAGAACAGTCGCTCAAGACTGCAGGTCCCGACATACCAACCTGTGCACAGCCTGGATTGATTACAAGAAAGCATATGACTCGATGCCACACACATGGATCAATGAATGCTTGGAGTTGTATAAGGTCAACAGGACCCTGAGAGCCTTCGTTGCAAACTCGATGAGGATGTGGAAAACCACACTTGAAGCCAATGGCAAGCCACTAACGCAAGTGTCCATCAAATGTGGCATATACCAAGGTGATGCACTCTCCCCACTGCTGTTCTGCATAGGACTGAACCCCCTCAGCCAGATAATCGCCAAGACAGGCTATGGATACTGCCTCAGAAATGGAGCTACGATCAGTCACCTCCTCTACATGGATGACATCAAGCTGTATGCTAAGAGCGAAAGGGACATAGACTCCCTGATCCACACAACCAGGATCTACAGCAGTGATATCGGAATGTCATTCGGGCTGGAGAAATGTAGTCGGATGGTGACTAAGAGGGGCAAGGTAGTCCACACTGAAGGGGTCTCACTCACTGAAGGAACAATAGCAGACATTGAAAACAGCTACAAGTACCTCGGTATAACACAGGCCAATGGCAACCTCGAATTAGCAACAAGGAAAGCGGCTACGACCAAATACCTCCAGCGGGTGAGGCAAGTCCTCAGAAGCCAGCTCAATGGCAAGAACAAGACCCGGGCAATAAACAGCTATGCCCTGCCGGTGATCAGATACCCTGCAGGAATAATAAGGTGGCCAAAGGAAGAGATTCAGACCACGGATGTTAAGACCCGAAAACTCCTCACCATGCACGGAGGGTTCCATCCCAAGTCCAGCACCCTGAGACTGTACACAAGCCGTAAGGAAGGAGGCCGGGGACTAGTGAGTGTGAGAGCCACAGTCCAGGATGAAACATCCAAGCTCCATGAATACATCAAAGAGAAGGCTCCAACGGATGATGTACTCAGAGAATGTCTCAGTCAATGGGGAACAGAGGATGAGGTGCTGGAAGAGGGAAAATCATGGGAGGAAAAGCCCCTACACGGGATGTACCACCGAACCATAGCAGAAGTGGCTGATCTCAAGAAGTCCTATCAGTGGCTTGAGAGGGCTGGCCTAAAGGACAGCACAGAGGCACTCATCCTGGCTGCCCAAGAGCAGGCCCTGAACACCAGAGCCATAGAGGCAGGGATATACCACACCAGACAAGACCCAAGGTGTAGGTTGTGCAAAGAGGCACCTGAGACAATCCAACACGTAACTGCAGGGTGTAAGATGCTGGCAGGGAAAGCCTACATGGAGCGCCATAACCAGGTGGCTGGCATAGTCTACCGAAACATCTGTGCGGAGTATGGACTGGAAACCCCAAGGTCAAAATGGGAAACACCTCCCAAGGTGGTGGAGAATGACCGAGCAAAAATCCTGTGGGACTTCCAGATACAGACTGACAAGATGGTAATGGCCAACCAACCAGATATCGTGGTAATAGATAAAGGGGAAAGGAAAGCCGTTGTCGTGGATGTAGCGGTCCCGAGTGATGGGAACATCAGAAAGAAGGAACATGAGAAAATCGAGAAATACCAAGGGCTCAGAGAGGAGCTGGAGAGAGCCTGGAAGGTAAAGGTGACAGTCGTGCCTGTGGTGGTCGGAGTACTTGGGGCAGTGACCCCCAAACTCGACGAGTGGTTGCAACAGATCCCGGGAACAACATCGGATATCTCGGTCCAGAAAAGCGCAGTGCTGGGAACAGCACGGATACTGCGCAGAACCCTCAAGCTTCCTGGCCTCTGGTAGAGGACCCGAGCTGAAATGGGGACAGACACCACCCATGGTGGGTGAGACGAGGATTTTTTTTTTTTTTATATATTATGTGTTATACTGTGCTGCAGTTATGTGTTGGATTGTCTCAGGTGCCTCTTTGCACAACCTACACCTTGGATCTTGCCTGGTGTGGTATATCTGTGCCTCTATGGTTCTGGTGTTCAGGGTGGTTCTGGTGTTCAGGGCCTGCTCTTGAGCAGCCAAGATGAGTGCCTCTTTAGTGTCCTTTAGGCCAGGCCTCTCGAGCCACTTATAGGACTGATTGAGATCAGTCACTTCAGTTATGGTTCGGTGGTACATCCCGTGTAGGGGCTTTTCCTCCCACGATTGTCCCTCTTCCAGCACCTCATCCTCTGTTCCCCATTGTCTGAGACATTCTCTGAGTACATCATCCGTTGGAGCCTTCTCTTTGATGTATTCATTGACCTTGGATGTTTCATGCTGGACAGTGGCTCTCACACTCACTAGTCCCCGGCCTCCTTCCTTACGGCTTGTGTACAGTCTCAGGGTGCTGGACTTGGGATGGAGCCCTCCATGCATGGTGAGGCGTTTTCAGGTCTTAATATCCGTGATCTGAATCTCTTCCTTTGGCCACCTTATTATTCCTGCAGGTTAAATGATCACTGGCAGGGCAGAGCTGTTTATTGCCTGGGTCTTGTTCTTGGCATTGACCTGGCTTCTTAGGACTTGCCTCACCCGCTGGAAGTATTTGGTCGCAGCCGCTTTCCTTGTTGCTAGTTAGTTTGCTACCTTGCCCCTCTTAGTCAGCATCCGACTACATTTCTCCAGGCCGAATGACATCCAGATGTCACTGCTGTAGATCCTGGTTGTGTGGATCAGGGAGTCTATGTCCCTTTCGCTCTTAGCATACAGCTTTATGTCATCCATGTAGAGAAGGTGACTGATTGTAGCTCCATTTCTGAGGCGGTATCCATAGCCTGTCTTGGCGATTATTTGGCTGAGGGGCTTCAGTCCTATGCAGAACAGCAGTGGGGAGAGTGCATCACCTTGGTATATGCCACATTTGATGGGCATTTGCGTTAGTGGCTTGCCATTGGCTTCAAGTGTGGTTTTCCACATCCTCATCGACTTTGCAACATAGGCTCTCAGGGTCCTGTTGACCTTATACAACTCCAACCATTCAGTGATCCATGTGTGTGGTATCGAGTCATATGCTTTCTTGTAAATAATCCAGGCTGTGCACAGGTTGGTATGTCGAGACCTGCAGTCTTGTATGACTGTTCTGTCAACCAGCAGCTGATGTTTGGCACCTCGAGTATCTCTACCAATGCCTTTCTGTGCTTTGCTCATGTATTGATCCATGTGTCCACTTATCTTAGCCGCAATGATGCCTGACATGAGCTGTTGTGGAGAGACAGGTTATTGGTCGATAGTTGGAAGGAACTGCACCGTTTGAGGATCAGGATTGTTCACCCTTCGGTTAGCCATTTTGGGTGAGTCCCATCCATCAGCAGCTGGTTAATTTGTGCTGCTAGGCGCTCGTGGAGTGCTGTGAGTTTCTTTAGCCAGTAGGTGTGGACCGTATGCGGGCCTGGTGCCGTCCAGTTTTTCATACCTGCGACTCTTTCTTGTATGTCTGCCGCTGTTATGGTAACTGGGTTCTGTTCAGGGAGGTTGCTCTGCTCCTTTTTCAGAGTCACCAGCCATTGTGCACTGCTGTTTTGTGTGACCTCCTTCTCCCATATGCCTTTCCAGTATCTTTCAGTTTCCAACCTTGGAGGGTCTGCTCTGCTTTTAGAACCCTGCCACTGAGCGTACACTTTTGCAGGTTTCGTATACCTCGAGGCGACTGGACAAGGCCTGGAGCCTTTGTTTGGCAGTTTCGAGTGCTTCGGGTATTTTATATATATATATATATATATATATATATATACAGTAAAGTCTCGTTATATCGATATTCAAGGGAGTCCGAAAAAATATCGATATAACCGGGACTATCGATATATCCGACCCTGTTTGCATGTAATTTTCTCAGTGCGTGCATAGAAATAGTATCGATATAACCGGGACTATCGATATATCCGATATCGATATAACGAGACTTTACTGTGTGTATATATATATATATATATATATATATATATATATATATATATATATATATATATATATATATATATATATGCATTCTCGTTATATCGATATCGAATATATCGATAGTCCCGGTATATCCCGATATACCCAATATCGATATAACGAGACTTTACTGTATATATATATATATATATATATATATATTGTGATGTCACGAGAGGCTGTGTCCTGGAGGGCAAATACATCCCCCTAAGATGGCTCCACCCAGAGAGAGTCTTGGCCCCACCTGGTGGAAGGCAGCAATTAAACCCACACACCTGCAGCTGATCAGGACTTGATTGGAAAGTAGGGCTCTTAAGGCAGAGAGCCTCTGAGTGTGGAGCTTGGGGAAAGACAAGCTCGATTGCTGTGCTCTGTGGAGAAGTTGATTGCTGCGTGGAACTCATTGCCAGTTGGGACCACACGACTGGACACTGGATTTGAACCTAGCTAAGGTGGCTAGGCTACATGACGAGGACGTCAAGAGGAGTGAGGCCTAGAGACTCCTGTAACGAACTCCGTCTTCAGTTTTACCTCAGAAGAGACTTTATTTGGATTTAAGTAGCAGAAGAGACTTTATTTGGATTTAAGTATCAGAAGAGACTTTATTGGAAGAGACACTATTCAAACCTTTGTTGCTTGTGAATTCCCCCTGGAACCCTTGATTAAACCCTTTTGTTTGTATCCAAACCTGTCGTCCATTGCACTTCTTGTCCCGTCCCGCTGAGAGCTAGCCTCTCATGATATCACAATATATATATATATATATATATATATATATATATATATATATATATCAGAATCAGAATCATCTTTATTGCCAAGTATGTAGAACACACAAGGAATTTGTTTCCGGTCGAACACGCTGCACTAGTATCGTCGTCAAAAAAAAAAACTGCTAAGTGGCACTATACAGTTCCATTTTGGCTACTGTTGAAAGAGTTCAAAGAGTTAATGGCTTGGGGGAAGAAGCTGTTTAAATTTCTGCTGGATTTGGTGCGCATGGATCGGTAGCGCCTGCCTGAGGGGAGTAGCTGGAAAAGATGGTGGGCAGGGTGAGGAGGGTCCAGTAGGATTTACCGCGCCCTAGTTTGGATTCTTGCAGTGTGCAAGTCCTCGAGAGTGGGTAGGGCGGTGCCAATGATTTTTTCCGCTGTCCTAACTGTCCGTTGAAGTCGGATTTTGTCCATTTTTTATGCCGGCACCGAACCTGACACAACCCTCTGTATTTATCCGGGCTTGGGACCGGTAGAAGATGACAGTATACAGTAAAGTCTCGTTATATCGATATTCTCGGGAGTTACAAAAAATGTCGATATAACCGTACTGTCGATATATCCGTCCTGCGCCGAACTGCATTAACAAAAGCTGCCAAAAGAGGGCATCCAAGCGCCATATAAGAAGCGGAGCTGGCTATGAGCTCGCCATTTTGTGCCTTTTTTTTCAGGCGAGAGATGTTGCCCCAATGTTGCCTCAAAATGGCACACATAATTCTTTAATCGATTGCAAACCTGTATGCTTTCCTCTTCAGAACTACAGTATATTTGAATCATATTCATAACTGGATGTGTAACAAGAAAGCATATTATCCGAATCTGAAGCCATTGTTTGGATTCACAAGCAATGCAAGACGTCTTGTCATGAAGTCATTTTTATTGGTGTTTTGCATTTGAATAAAAAGCGACATCGGTTGTCCTTTAATACACAGTATGGAATGTATGGTAATTTTCAAAATCATCACGCTTCAGCAGACAAAACAAGAAACATTGTTGCAAAAAACGATTGCATTCATCTACAGTACAGTGGGCATGTACATAACACAACAGGGAAACTGCAACGCTTACATATTACTGTATCTGTGTGCAATTTAAAAAAGTCATCAATCTTCTTCTGCTTCCCATTTTTACCTTTTAACACAAACACTTCAATCTCGTCTGCTACACACGAGCTAGCGTCTGAAAATGAAAATGGCTCTGCTACACGGGAGCTGGTCACGTAACAAACTCACGTGACCAGGTCACGTGACCAAGTCGACCAATGGCGCGACCGATGGCGTGTATCGATATAAACATAGCAAAATGGCCGGCGGGAGATGAAAAAGAGCACCGCAGTAACCGGATTATCGGAAAAACCACGAATCGTACTAAACGGAACTAATTATACATAAAAAGACTAAAATGTGCACGGGAAATGAAAATAGTGTCGTAATAAGCAGTATTATCAATATAAATGATATCAATATAACGAGACTTTACTGTATATATCCGATGTAAAAGCTGGGCCAAAACAAACATGCGTATCATACCTCTGAAGATGGAGGTTACTGATTCGCTGTGGCGAACCCTTGAAGGGAAAAGCCGAAAGGAAAAGAAGAAGAAGACTATATATATATATATATATATATATATATATATATATATATATATATATATATATATATATATATATTATAATAAAAAAATATATATAAAAACTAGGTGTGAGTGTGAGAGTGACTGTTGTATGTCTTTGTGTGCCCTGCGATTGGCTGGCAACCAATTCAGGGTGTCCCCTGCCTCGTGCCCGAAGACAGCTGAGATAGGCTCCAGCAAACACCGCGACCCTAATGAGGAATAAGCGGTATGGAAAATGAGATGAGATGAGATATAAAAACTATTGCGTTGTCTGTTTTCTTTTTTTCTCCAGATCTTTGAAAATAAAGGAGCTATGATGGGTTGTTCCAATCCGCATCCCCACTGTCAGGTAGGAAAAAAAAAAAAAAAACCTCACGCACACCTCATTTGGTCAGCATGCAGGCAGCCATTTAGAACAAATGCTCCACTTTAGCAGATGTCCTTCACTGGCTGCTCAATTAATTACCTTTTACAAATAATATTTATCACAGCTGTCAATATATGAATGCTGACAATAGAGGGCAGTATGTGACTTTGGGTGAATGTAGACATATTTCTCTACCGATACTGTCTAAAACCAAAACTGCCTCATAAGTACTTACTATAATGAAAGTATAATACAAGGAAAGCTGAATTATCTATTAATTAAGTTCATTTTAGATTTGAATCACAACAGTTTACAAATACATTGCATTTAGTAATCATGTCAAAATTCATTATTGACATGCTCAACTCATTCCAAACCCTGATTACATTTTTTTTGCAGGTTCTGTCATATTTTCTTACCTTATTGACTTCCTGCCTCTTTTTTTCCCCACCTCTTCCTTCAATATCACAGGTGTGGGCAAGCAGCTTCCTCCCAAATGAGCCAGCTCTTTCCGACCGATGTCAGAGAGTGTTCTATGAAAAGTACCAAGAACCACTCCTATTGCAGTATGCCAAACAGGAAGTGGATAAAAAGGTACCGCTGGACAACATCACATTGTGAAATGGCTCCTAACCATGTCTAACATTTATGACTTTACCTGAAAAAACTACTACTACTTTCATTGTTTGTTTGGTCTTTCTACTATTTTTGAAGCAACTTATGCTCGCCATTGGTGAGACGCCGTAGGTGCGAGAGGCAGCGAGTCCAAACATGAGCAAGACCCTTAAATTAGACTCTTTATTACGCTTTAGAGGTCAGGTGACGAGCAATTTTGTGTTTTAATTGATCGAATATTTTGCATTATTTTTGACAGTGTTTGAAATAACGTCTGCCAGGATGCCCGAGGCGTGTAACTTTTACGCCGGGCGTACAACATCCAGAACCTCTCTGCCCTCGGTGGCCGACAACTTTTTACAGAAAAAAAAAACATTTTTCAAATCAAACGTTTGCTTTATTCCGATTTCTAAATATTCGTTTGGTTGTGTGTGCTGTCATTTTTTTTGGAACAACTGTGTTATAATAATAATAATAATAATAATAATAATAATAATAATAATAATACATTTCATTTCTAAGCGCCTTTCAAAACTCAAGATAAGTTTTTTTGTGGGGGAGCAGCGGCAGCAACGCGTTAACTCAACCAGGAAGTAACTCAAATAGATAGAAAGCTAGCTAGCTAGCTAATAGATAGCTAATGGATAGCTGATAGTTATCTAGCTTGCTAAATACAGACATGAATAAATATGAACAAATAAATAATGAATAATATTTGGGTGTGAGGCTCTCTCCATTTTTTATTTTTTATTTTTTATATGAGAAAGGCATCACAGTTTCAAATATATTTATGGATTTATTGATGTATTTGTTGATGTATTTATTTATTTATTTATGACACCTCTGACCAGGAGCTTCCCAAATACCTGAATGGCTACCACAAATGTTCACGCGATGAAGTTTTCCAGTTGGCGGCGCTCATCTACCGCGTCAAATTTGTGTTGCTCGCCGTGGTCCAAGGAATGCAAGTGGAAAAATCTTACTATTTATAACATTTTTATGGCCATGATGAAGCGATTCTTTGATTATTTACTTTAGTTTTCCAAACTAGTCCAGTCCATTTTTCAAGAAAATCTTTATACATCTCCCTTAATCTATGTGCCTCTCCTCCTCTGTTATTCTTTCCCACATTTGCTTCTTTTTTCCCTTCTAACGCGCACCGCTTGTTTTTCAGGCTATGAAGCATGTGATGGGGCGAGCAGATTTGCTCATTAGCATCACGCTGCGGCATCTCATCTTCAACCTGTACAAAGATTAGGAAGACATATTTTGTTCGTTTCGCACGTTTTAGTAAACAACGGCAACTTTGAGGAAGTTTTAGCAATGCATGCCATTCAAATGTTACAATACTCATATATTTTTACCGCAGTAGCTCACGCAAAAATGGATTTAAGATGAATATGAAGTGGCTCTTCAACTTCTCGTAAAAAGTTTCACACAAAAAAAAGAATGATCTCTGCCACCATTATGACCACCATGAAAATACAGTAGTATAGTAGGCCTATGTGTTTCTAAAAATCTAATGGGGATGCTGTTTTCTTTCAACATGGCAGCCACGTCATCTAAAAAGACATATTTCAGATCTCGCACATTCAATCCTTGTTATGTATTTTTTTGTGGGGGGAGGGGGGTACGGAAGTATCTGAAAATGGAAATGTAGAAAAAAAGTCTGAAAAGATTAACTCATTTGCTGCCATTCCTGAATGTATTCGGGATTTGAAAAGTGTGACTTTGAGTGCCATTCCCAAATTTGTTTTGGATTTTCTTGCAAGGTGGGCGGCCCGGTAGTCGAGTGGTTAGCACACCGGCTTCACAGTGCAAAGGTCGCCGGTTCGCGTCACGGTCCGGCCTCCCTGTGTGGAGTTTGCATGTTCTCCCCGGACCCGCGTGGGTTTTCTCCGGGTCCTCCGGTTTCCTCCCACACTCCAAAAACATGCATGGCAGGCATATGAGAGTGACTGTTGTATGTCTTTGTGTGCCCTGCGATTGGCTGGCAACCAATTCAGGGTGTCCCCCGCCTCGTGCCCGAAGACAGCTGAGATAGGCTCCAACAACCCCCGGGACCCTAATGAGGAATAAGAGGTACAGAAAATGAGATGAGATGAGATTTTCTTGCAAGGGAGTGCCTATAAAGCGCTGGTCTGACCTCTGGCAATGTTTTTCCCTTCCACGAGGGGGCAGCATTTGCCTTTTTTTTCCCATGTTAGCGCTTTGTTCCAGCTTTAACTGTTGTTAAAGTGCTATATAAATCAATATGTATGTATTTTGTTTTCTACTTCTTTCTTTCCTCTTCCTTTCATAACTTTGCTGCTGTGTTACTTCCGGGTCGAGTGAACGATGGTGCGAATGGCTGCCGCTGCTCACCCGCACAAAAAAATCCTGTGACTGTAAAGTGTCTATGAGAGTTTTGAAAGGCGCTTATAAATTAAATGTATTATTATTATTATTATTATTATTATTATTATCATCAGAATCAGAATCATCTTTATTGCCAAGTATGTAGAACACACAAGGAATTATTATTATTATTATTATTATTATTTTAGCATATTTTGTATAGCCACCCCCATTTCAAGCTCAGCTAACTCCAGACCCATATAACTTAAGAATTAATTCTTATATTAGGAATTAACTTGTTTTTTTCTGATGAAAGAAGAGAGTCTAAGGTTTTTTACGCTGCATTGAATGTTTATGTAGTCCTAAAACTCAATATTCTGTGGGTCCTGGAATTTGAGTGAAAAATGACAAAAACCCTGGCACTGGGGACACAGTTTTGCACATCGTCTGGCAGTGAATGAGTCACGAAGGACCGACTGCCATTTCGAAAGACATCTTAGAGCACAGGTGTCAAAGTCAAGGCCCTAATATTGCCAGCTGTATCATTTTATTTGTCCCGCAAAAGCCAATCAAACTTTTGAAATTCCATGCTCATCCAGCGAGCTAGCTAACTCTCGTTCTATTCAGCTAACTGTCTAACCTCTTGCTTCACAGGTGTCAAAGTCAAGGTTTGAGGGCCAAATCTGGCCCGCCACATCATTTTATTCGGCCCTCAAAAGCAAATTAAACTTGTGAAATTCCATGATGCTAACTAAAGTCCGAACCAAAATTTCAAATGGTCCCACGTAAACCACAATAACAGTCTTTTTTTACTTCAAATTTGTTAGTAATTATTTATTAATTTGTTGTGCGCTCTATATGTCATATGTGGAGGGGATGAAACATTCTCACGGCCTCCCCAAATTCATAACGGCCCTCGAGAGGGAACCAAAACTACAATGTGGCCCATGGCAAAAAACAATTTTGTCTTAGAGTAGTGAAGAATGTTAAAATGTTCCTGCTCCTGCAGCTCAAGACATGCCGATGACAGTTTAACCTGCCGAGAATTTTTTCCCTTTGAGAATTTTCTCAAGTTGTCAATGTCAAACTGTTTGGTAGTTTCGTGTAGGATTTAAGTTGAAGCCAAATCGATTGAAATCACGCTGAGGTTTTTTGACCTTTGACACCAAGCCTCCTGCTCCGATTTGCCCAAACCTAATCCTGGACTCGAGAGAGTCTGAGCACCTCACAACACTTGAGGTGTTTTCATTTGAGGAGTTGAACTTTAGCCAATGGGGTGTTTAGCGCCCTGCTGCTCCAGCTGCCTAAATAAGAAACGCTTCACTCAATGATGCCACACGTAGCCGTCATTCGACGTGATTTGGTAAAGAAAGAAAATAAGCTCTCTGATTCGTATATAACAGGTGTGAGATTTGGGCACTCACGGGGGTGACCTTGTGTGTCTGAGAGAAGGTGCATATGTGTGTGTGTGTGTGTGTGTGTGTGTGTGTGTGTGTGTGTGTGTGTGTGTGTGTGTGTGTGTGTGTGTGTGTGTGTGTGTGTGTGTGTGTGTGTGTGCGCGTGTGTGTGTGTGTGTGTGTCCCTCCTCCTATTAACTGGGGTTTGGCCACCATGTAATGGCCAAACTTTCCAAGCTAATTGAATACAACTTTTTTTTTTCTTGAGGGGTCTGGGGGTCTGATTTACTAATTCCTGTAATCATCTCTCCGAACCTAAAGGAGCTTTTCATCGACACATTAATGGCAGGTTGAGTAACACTGACAATATGAATAAAAATACAATTGACATAACATGGAATAACTAATTCATTTTCCGGACTGCTTTATGCTCACTCAGGTCGTGGGGGATGTGCTAGCTATCTATTAGCTATAGCTAGCGCGCTTTCTATGTCTTTGAGTTATTTCCAGATTGAGTGAACGCTGGCGTGTGTGGCTGTCACTGCTCACCCACAGAAAAATGTAGCCTGTGACTGTAAAGTGACTTTGAGAGTTTTGAAAGGCGCTTAGAAAAGAAATGTATTATTATTATTATTATTGTTGTTATTATTATTCCTACCGCCTCCACTGACTTGCACACTTTGGTCCTGAAATGGAAAAAAATTGCTGAAGATAGTCACGATTTGACTAATTTACTGCCAGACGATATGCAAAAATGTGTCTACTCCAGTGCCATTGTTTTGTCATTTTGACTCAAATTGCAGGATCCACAGAATATTGAGATTTTGGACTACATAAACACTCAATGCAGCGTAAGAAACCTTAGACTCTCTTCTTTCATCATTCAAAAAAATAAGTTAATTCCTAAAATAAGAATTAATTCCTAAATCATATTGGTCTGGATTTAGCTGAGCTTGAAATGGGGGTGACTGTACAAAATACAATAAAATACATACATATTGGTTTTATACAGCGTTGGAAACCTTAGACACCCTTTTATATCAGAAAAAAAGGGTAAATTCCTAAATTATATGGGTCTGTAGTTATATGAGCTTGAAATAAGGCTAGCTGTATAAAAGGCAGATGCTGCCCCCTGGAAAGGTACAAAAACATTGCCTGGGGTCTAACCAGTGCTTTATCTGCACCCCCCGCAAGAAAAAACCAAAACCTAACAAATTCGGGAATAGTCACGTCATATTTTAAATTCCCGAATAAATTCGGAGATGGCAGTGTATGAGGTAATATGTGTCAAATGTTTTGGCGAATTTTGAGCGATCACCATTTGCGGTTAATTCTAAAATGAACCGCAACCTTAGCCGCCATTTTCTTGGCTCATCCTGATGATTGCACAATTTTCCCTCACATGAAACCCCGTTTGAAAATGAGCCCTCTTTTTTCAGGAACGCGTGGTGGTGATGAACCCAAATTGGCTGGCAGTGGTTCCCTACTGGGCGACGTGGCCTTATCAGTTGCTGCTGTTGCCACGACGACATGTCCTACGAATCAACGACTTGACAACAGGGGAAAGGGAGAGTAAGTATTGTTGGGCGGTGAGTGTTCCCTAAATTATTTTTGGGTTGTGTCGCCAAAATCCGTCCTCACCTTCACTGACGTCTTGTTTATTTACTCTGCTTTTTTTTTCTTCAGGTCTGGCTGACATCATGAAGCAACTGCTGACCAAATATGACAATCTATTTCATGTGTCCTTTCCCTACTCCATGGGATGGCATGGTAAAAAGACAAAAATTGCACGGAGGACTAATCGTGACAATAATAATAATAATAAAAATAATAATACGCTTTCTCCAGATCTACAAAGACACAATGCAATTCCTTCTGACCTTCTCTGTACTTCTCTATCAACATTCTTAAAGCAAACACTGCATCTGTCGTACTCTTTTTTGGCATGAAGCCATACTGCTGCTCACAAATATTCACTTCTGCTCTTAGTCTTGTCACGGTTTGCAAGGTGGTGATGGCGGGTGCGGATCACAAAAAGCGGGCAGGAGGGAGCAGGAGGTTGTTTGACAAATTGTATTAAAATAAAGGTCAGCAGGAACAAAATGTAAAACATCAAAATCATCTGAATGGAAAAAATACAAAGTAGCAAAAGAAGACCAAAAGTAAAAGTCCGTAAAAAAACACATACACAGCATGCAACAAACAAGCAGCAAACAATGAACCGACAACGGATGGTCGTGCCGGGTGTCCGTTTAAGTGACAGTGATTATAACGACCAACACCTGCGAGGCTGCCGGCAGGGCTGACGTCGCTACCCGTTGGTCGCCAATCTGATCGGGACGACCAGCACCTGTGCAGGTGCAGGCGGGGCCGACAGCGCCCCCCGTTGGTCGCCAACCAGATCATGACAAGTCTAGCTTCAACTTCTACTCTTTCCCAGAGTTTCATTGTATGGCTCTTCAACTTTATTCCTCTGTAGTTAGTACTACTCTGCACATCTCCTTTGCCCTTAAAAATGGGCACGAGTACACTTCGTCTCCATTCTTCAGGCATCTGTTCACTATCTAAGATCTTGTTGAATAACCCAGTCAGGAACACCACCGCCACCTCTCCAAGACACTTCCATACCTCGATTGGTAAATCATCAGGCCCGAGTGCCTTTCCCCCCTTCATCCTCTTCAACGCCCTCCTCACTTTATCCATGCTAATGCTTGCTATGTCTTGGTCCACAACACTCACGTCTTCTACTCTTTGGTCCTTCTCATTTTCCTCATTCATCAATTCTTCAAAGTACTCTTTCCATCTTGCCATCACACTACTGGCACCTGTTAATACATTGCCATCTCTATCCTTAATCACCCGAACCTGCTGCAGGTCCTTACCATCTTTGTCTCTCTGTCTCGCCAGCCTGTAAAGATCAGTCTCACCTTCCTTGCTGTCCAGCCGAGCATACAAGTCATCATAGGCCTCTTGTTTGGCCTTTGCCACCTTTACTTTAACCGTGCGCTGCATCTGCTTGTACTGCCGTCTACTCTCGTCCGTCCTCTCAGTGTCCCACTTCTTCTTTGCTAACCTCTTTCTCTGTATACACTCCTGCACCTCCCCATTCCACCACCAAGTCTCCTTATCTACCTTTCTTCCACTCGATACACCAAGTACTTTCCGACCTGTGTCTCTGATTATGTTCGCTGTAGTTTGCCAGTCATCTGGAAGGACCTCTTGCCCACCCAGTGCTTCTCTTACCTCCTTCCTAAATGTCATGCAACACTCTTGCTTTTTCAACTTCCACCATTTTGTCCTCACTTCAGCCTTTGGTTTCTTCATCTTCCTCACTGCCAGTGTCATCCTACAAACCACCAACCTATGCTGTCTGGCTACACTCTCACCAACCACTTAGCAGATTTCCTTTAGATGGCGCCGTTGACACAAAATGTAGTCCACTTGTGTACTTCTGCCTTCACTCTCACCCTATGTTCCTGTCTCTTCTGAAAGAAAGTATTCACAATAGCCATTTCCATTCTCTTAGCAAAATCAACCACCATCTGTCCTTCAGCGTTCCTCATCTGGAGTCCAAACCTGCCCATCACCTCCTCATCATCTTTGTTTCCTGCGCCAACATGTCCATTGAAGTCTCCACCAATTACAACCCTCTCACTTCTCGGGATGTTCTGTATGACTTCATCAAAGTCAAACCAATTTCTCCTTCTCCGCCAGCTCACATCCTACTTGTGGGGCATACCCACAAACATTGAACATCACGCCTTCAATTTCTAGCTTCAGACTCATCATTCTATCTGATACTCTTTTTACTTCTAAGAGATTCCTAACAAACTCCTCTTTTAAGATAACCCCAACTCAATTTCTCTTTCTGTCTTCACCATGACCATAAACTTCTAGCCTTGCTCCCTTTCCACCTGGTCTCCTGGACACACAGTATGTCTACCTTCCTTCTCTGCATCATGTCAACCAGCTCTCGACCTTTGCCTGTCATTGTTCCTACATTCAAAGTTCCTACTCTTAGTTCTATACTCTTGGCGTTCCATTTCTCTCTTTTCCTCCGGGCAGACCTCCCTCCTCTCCTTCTTCGACCAACAGTAGTCAATTTTCCACCGGCACCCTGAAGGTCAACAGTACCAATGGCGGCCGTTGTTAACCCGGGCCTCGACCGATCCGGTATGGGATTCAAAGGTTTGATTCACATATTTGTTTTGTCATTTTTTTTTACGTCGGATGCCCTTCCTGAAACAACCCTCTGTATTTATCCGGGCTTGGGACCGGCACAATAAGACACTGGCTTGTGCCCCCTTGTGGCTACATTAATAATCACGAGGCAAGTAATTAATGTTATTAATAATAATATTATTATTATTATTATTATTATTATTATATTTCATTATTATAAGTTATTATTATAATCTTGTAATATATTATTACTATAGTTTATTAACATTATTATAACTTTTTAGTTTAGGTTATTATAATAATAATAATACATTTCATTTCTAAGCGCCTTTCAAAACTCTCAAGGTCACTTTACAGTCAAAGGATAAGCTTTTCTGTGGGTGAGTAGCGGCAGCCACACGCGCCAGCGTTCACTCAACCCGGAAGTAACTCAAATAGATAGAAAGCTAGCTAGCTAGCTCATAGATACAGTAATAATGGCAGCAGTACCTCCACAGCCAGGCTGTGGTCTGACATGGACACGCTGGTGTTGCGGTGCCAGCACACGTGCATGGTGGTGTTGGAGCGGTGGTGGGTTTGCTTGTCCAGAGATGTGAGCGAGGAGTTCATGTCTTCCTCGGATTCCTGCTCCAGGGAAACCTCATCCGAAGAGCGATTGGAGTGATCGGCGAGGCCGCCGTCCAGAAAGAAGCCGCACTTCTCCTGAGACTTCTTGGCCAAATCGATGGCCATGTTGAGATCCTCGATCCACTTACTCATCTCCACTTTGGAGCTGGCCGCCACCACGATGGTCCTGTGTGCAGCGTAGATGGTGAAGCAGTGACCCACTCCTTCTCACTCTCTTCCATAATCATGCCATGAAGGGGCAACTGTCCGTGAACTTTGAACTGATTGGTTGCCGTGACACCTTTGCTGGTATAGAGAAGCATATCTGAGAACAGGAAGAACATTCTTTGCTGGAGTCCCTTCTTGGTGAGCTTGTACAGGCAGCCCTCTCGTATGAACTCCCTCCCCGGTGCAGTCAAGTTGTCGACCCCGATGAGGTCTCGTTGCAGCTCAGTGAGCTTCTGGAAGTTTTCCAGGCGGATGAGGCTGCTCTGAAGTTGCGCCGTGATCTCCGCTACTTCCTTTAGAGCCTCTTTGCAATCTGTGTGGTGACGGTGGGCCGGGCCGTAGTGCTTGCACAGCCGCTCCAGGATGAGCTTGTAGTGCATAAGTCGCTGGATGGGCTTGAGCAGGAAGTTGTTGAGTGGCAGGTAACACACTTTCTGCAATTCAAACTCTTTATATACCGTCTCCAGTTTTTTTAGCCGTTTGCTAGCCTTCTCCAGCTCTGCCAGCACTTCATCGTGCTTCTGTAGGTAGCCGGTAAAGCCCTTGAGAGCAGACATATTTTTTAGCATCACGTCACCGATCCTCTGGTAGTCACCTTTGACGTGAGCATTCGAGCGACCCTCCCAGAGCGCCAGCCGCTGATCCAACTCCTTCAGGAAGCCACGATGGAACTCATAAATGGGGTCGATGTTGGAGAAAAGCAGCGTCATCAGGCCGTCGGGCATGGCATTCTCCTTGATCACCGCACTGCGGAACCACACAGTGATGACTTCCAGATCCTTCAGGTAGGTTCTCTCTGTGGTCAAAATCTCTTTGGCAATAAAGTAGGCCTTGTCGGCGGGATACCTCTTCCTCCTGCCTTCTTCCTCCCTCTAGTCTGGCATTGCTGCCCACCTCGCTCAGGATGGGGCTTTGCATCGGCGATGAGACGTTGGTGGTGGTTTGGCCCGGCAGGCTGAGCGTGGACATCTGGAAGGAAGGTGACAGGGAAAGGGGGCCAGCGGCTTCGATGCGGGACAGGTGGGGGCTATCCAGCGCCATGTCTGGCAGAGAGTAGTGAGGAGGGGGATTGCCGCCGTTGACGGTTTCTTCCTTCGGAGGGATGCGAGGCTGCTTCTGCTGCGACGGCGACGACGACGGCTGCTGAGGGGACGCCGTAGAGGGCGGCACGACGGGTGAAGGCGGCTGCTGGTGAACTGGGTGGTCTTTTCGCGGGCTGACGGCGGAGATGTGTGGCGAGAGGAAGGACACCGAGGACGAGGGAGGGGAGCTCGGCATCCGGAGACGGTCGTTGAACGACAAGCTCTGTTTTGGCACATCTACGGTAAGGGAGCGAGATGACGTTTGTACTTTACTGTTCCTCCTCTGATACGGTGTTCTCTTCGCTCCGTTTTCTCTCACGTATTCCACCAGCTGCTTTTGTGTCCGCCCACTGTATCGGAAAGAAGAGCCTCTGGTGAAAAGTATGGTCTTCGGTTTTGGTTGGGGTTGGTTCATGAGTCGGAAAAAGGAGTGATACTCCACACAGATCTTCCAGAAGACCTTACATTGGTCCCTGCTGCCCATCATGAATTCAAGAGTGTCTTGATGTGGACCGTGAACGTCCGGGTGAAGCTTGATCAGGAAGCGTTTCCTCTTGAAACTCAACTTGCGGATCTTAGACCAATTGAAGGTGTTTATTTTGGTGTGACCCTGGAAAACCTGAAGGCCCATGTGGGCCACGGCCAGGTTGATCTTTGTGCCTTCCCGGTCGGCCGCCGGGTGGAAGCGCACGCCGTACATCTCCAGCTTGCGTGCGATCTCTAATATTTGGAAGTCTGATTCGGCGGGGGTCTGCCCAAAGTGTTTGCGGTGGTAGTCCACAATGGCTTCCAGGACCTTCTCTTGATACGGGAGCAGTTTATTGTTCATCAGGAAGTCTCGGTCAGTGGCAGCGTCGTAGTCACCGATTTCAGATTGGACGAGGTGTGAGGCGAGGAGGGCTCCCGTGTTTTCTGTGCAGATCAAACGTCCCTCCATCAAATCCCTTTTCATCTGCAGGGAGAATAAGTACCTGGTGAACTCTTGCTGCAGCTGACCAGGATCCGGGGGGAAAAACTTCACAGCCAGTCTAAACATGGAATTTGCGGGTCTTCTGACTTGCTTCACAATGAGTTTGGTAGGCTCCAGCCAAAGCCAGTTCAACTGCATGTTCTGAAACTCCAGCCCAAAGTAATCACTCTCGATGAGGTTCCCTCGCAGAAATACCTCAGAGAGAAGATCTTGCCCGAAAGCCCTTGGGTCTAAATCGAAGAACTCTTGGGAGTCGTCCAGACCTTGAACGCGGACTTGAAGCCATCGACCGGGACTTTTGACGCCGGGGGTGCCTCCGACTACCACCGCGTTGGTGCTGAGGTTCTGCCCTGGCTCCAATGTGCTAATGCCTGCATTGAATTGGGCGCCCAGTCTCGCGCCAGGTGTCTGAAGGACCCGGTAGGAGCCCTCGATTTCACCCATGGCTACGTCCAAGTGGGCGGATCCGTACGGGGTGGTGTCGAAAGAGGGCTGTTTAAAAGTTTAGAATCTCAACGAAGGGACTGCTCGTCCCGTCCATGGCCCCGGTCGGTCGTCCCATATTATATGTTATTATTGTTGTAGATTATTATTACCAACAATTGCACTGGGAAATAATCATGAGGTGTGGCAGTAAATATTATTATTATTATTATTATTATTATAGGTTGTTATTATAGGTTGTTATTATATTTTATTATTGTTATGTTTTATTATGATTATTATTTTGTAATGTTTATTCATGTTTATATCAATATGAGGGAAGTCAAAAGTCAAAGTCAGCTTTATTGTCAAATATGCTAATATGCATGACATGCATACATAGAATTACTGTTGTGGAGTATTCACAAAAAAGTTTAAAAAAAGTGTATATGAAAGTCCACTATAGCAACAACTGTCCCTGAAAATTTTAAAATATATCCTGAGCAGTTCCCCTCACTTACATTTTTTTCAGTGAATATTAAGCAGCCTGCTTCAATTAAAAAGAAAGTATCAGTGTGACAACAAAATAATATGTCAAAATATCAGTCTACCGCGTATGGGCTGAAGACAGAGAAATCATCTGGCATCTCTGACGTCATGCTGTGAAAGACGAAGCCAGGCTGCTGAGAAGAAACGAAAATCAAGTATACTCCAGTCTGGAAGTGCTTCTCGGGATGGTGTTTACCACCCAGGGAGCTGTTGATCGATCCAACGCGCAGGCTCTCCTCGATATTTATCTAACCTGCACAAACCAGCAAGGGCGGGGGCAAACCCTATTTTGAAGGCTTTCGCCCAGGTACTAAGCAAAAGGTTAGCCTGGTGCCTTGATGCATCCAATGATTTCCGATGCCGGAGAACAAATGTCATCGTGCCTCAAGAGCTTGCGATCTTGAAATGTTGCCGGTTCAACGCCGATAGCAGCAGAGCCTCGCTGAGTTACTTTACAAAACGGACACTGTTCGGTCAATTTACGTTTCCAAGTTTTCCCACCGAAAGGGATGCCAGAGAGACACACTGATACAACTCAACTCACTCTCGTTATTTATTGTTGATTGAGTTTTGAATACATTGGTTCTTTTTGTTTGGTAGACGAGCAGTGAAGTAGGTCATACACCTACAAATAGAAACACAGGATATGAATGCAACTCATTCACAATCATTTCAATCACTACTTTGACATTATTTTAGTTTAAATCAACAGAAAGGTTGAACGTGGAAATGCAACATGTGGACTCTCCGGCGGCGTGTCTCCCTTGGCTAACAAGAGCCACCTGGTTCAGACAGCATTGAACTCCACAGCCACACCCACTCACCGGCTGATCGGATTAACCCTTTCAAGTCTGTACTGCATGTAAAGCCAAGTTAGCATGTGATTTCCTTTTTACACAACACCTCCCACTTGACCGACTGATTAATCAGAGAGGTCACCCAACATTAAATCATATTACAAAGGTTTTTTTTTCATTTTTTTTTTCACATCAGATAAAAGTCCATTCATATTTACTGCACACGAAGGAGATGATGTCAATGTCAATGTTCAGGCGCCTACCTTGACAGAGCGGGTGTACTGCCAGGGTATGGTTATGTGCGTGTTTTCATCTTCTTACTTCGTGTATGTGCAAGTGTGGGACTTGGTGGCAGCGCTAGGCTTGCACCTACCAGCCCTGAAGGTGTGAGGGCAATGACGTTGGGGCTGTGCCTGCAGAACTAGAGTGATGTCAGTCAAGGAAACCAGTGTCAGGCCTAGCTGGGCCATGCTGGTCTTCAACGGGGAGGAGGACCACCAATCTCCTGACGTCTCTCCGTAAGATTACGGTTGTTTGCAGCGGCAAGTCCTTCCTGCGTTGCCTGACTGCCAGTGGGGCAGGCAGGCCGGCACAAATCCTCACATCTGCTGTTCAAACATGTCCTTTCTTGTCTGGGTAACCGGCCTGGATCCGTCCAAGCCGGAATTGCCCTCGTAGAGCGTTCTGGTCAGCGATCCACACAATGTCACCGGCTTCAACGTTCCTCTTCGTGTGGTGCCATCTTGGCCGCACAAATAGGTTTGGTCCAGCAAGTTCACGCCATTTTGACCAGAACATGTCCGCGCTGATCTGAATGGCTCTGAGCCGGCGCCAGGGATGGATACACAAGTCGATTTCTCCTGTATCGCCTCCTTGTTCGGTCCGTCCGAGGAGTAGACTGTTGGGTGTGATGTACCCAACTGAATCCTCTTGTAATTGCGCCCTCGCATCAATTGGTCTTTCATTTGTTAGGTTAGCTGCCTGATAAAAGAGGGTTTGGAGTTCGCTCCAGGTGAATGAGCCTGCTGTTCCACCGAGGCTCATGAGGGCTCTCTTTAAGAGCTTTACTGCGGCTTCGGCAGCTCTGTTGCGATGAGGTGCGTCAGCCGGGTGGAACTCCCACGAACACTCTGTTCCATTCTCGGCTTTGTACTGGATGGAAGCTCCCTGCAGGCTGGCCAGGCGCTTGTACAGTTCGTTCAAGGCAGGTTTACCTCCAAGGAAATGTGTTCCTCGGTCAGACCAGAGTCTTTTTGGATGGCCTCTCAGGGCTACGAAACGAGAGTAAGCTTGGAGGAAGCTCTCAGATGATTGGTCTTCAACAAGGTCTGCATGAACTGCTCTTGATGCCATGCAGCAGAACACTATGCCCCAGACCTTCTTTCTGGTTCTTTTCTTGACGGCATCCCTGATTTTGAAAGGACCGAAGAGATCAAGCGTGGTGTATTTGAATGGATTGGCACACTGTGAGCGCTCTGGTGGCAAATCGCTCATAATATGCTGGCACATTCCCACTATCCCTCTTTTCCTGGCGAAGTTGATGGAGGTTATCACCCGAAGCTTCGCTGTCTCGGGTTTGTAGCCAACACCCAGCGCTTTGTTCTCCTCATCCTTTATTTGGTTTGGCAGCACGAAGGTCCTGGGAGTTGTTGTTTTGGCCCCGATGTCAGCAGGTGGACGACTCCTCCCACTTTGGTGTGACAGGACCCATGGCTTAAGGAAGAAACCCCCCGCTCTCAGAATGTCCTCCACCCCTCTGGTGATTTTTTTGCAGGGTTTCAGGTTCATCATGTGATGTCACGATGTCATCCATGTAGCTATCCTCAGTTAGAACGCGGCAGTTGGCGGTTTCCCTCATGGCGACTTGGGCGATACAACCAGCTGGTTTGTCACCGATGTTTACCCTGACAACTGCAAAAACCTATATTTCATCTTCTGGGTGGTCTCTCCAGAGGAAGCGGTGTAGGTGGACTTCCTTTTCCTTCAGCCACACTGAGTTATACATTTTTTTCACATCTCCCAGTGCAGCGTGTTGTCCACTCCTGAACCTCAGAAGCACTCCCCGTATTGGGTTGAGGACAACGGGACCCTTGTACAGGAGATCGTTGAGACTCATCCCTCAGAACTCTTGGCTGCTGTTCCACACTATTCTCACAGGGGTTGACGTGGAGTGAGGATTAGGTGCAACTAGATGACTTACATACCATGTTGGTCCGGTCCAGCTATTGATTTCCTCATTAGAGAGTTTGACAGCAGCTCCTCTGGCAACCATTTCATGAATTTGTTCTTTGTATGCGGCTTTCCAGACAGGTTCCTTCTCCAGACGTCTTTCAGTGTTCCTGAAGGTCGCTTCAACTGCTTGACGGTTTTCTGGCAGTGTTGCTGGGTCACCCTTCCAAGGATACGCTGCGTCCCAGTGGGGAGAATCACTGTGCTTGTCAGCCAACATGTAAGTGAGGCAATCCTTTATCTTCTCCAGGTCCTTTTCTTCCCTGAGAGTCATTTCCTTCCCTCCTGGGGAACACTTGCCGCACTTGCAGCCACCACATAAGGGACTACAGGCTGCTCCAATGCTGTCCCACTTGAACCATTCGAGGACCTCGTTGTTTGTAGTTGTGAGGCTCTGGGCAAGTGCTCTCTCCTCCGCTGCTTGGACAAAGACTGTCTCTTTACATGCCTTCGAGGCAGACCTCATAGTCCTTGCAAAGTGAGTGTCCGAGCGGTACACAGCCAGGTCGATACCCTCATTCAGGTTGGGGTGGGTTCCTCCAACAGTCTTGCCCAGTGGGCCATCCCAGAGCACGAGGTCCCCCACAATCTTGGTTGGCTGGGGAACAAGTCGACCCTCGCGGTGACTGATCAGGAGGTCTATTTTCTTTGGCCGTACTAATTCATCAGCGGCAACGTCAGGGAAGAATTTTTGCAATTGCCTGGGTGAGACAGGCTGGTTCACCTCAGCAATGTTATTTAGTCCATAGCAGAGAATCTTATGTTCATCCACTTTTCCCTTAGGGGTTTTCACCCTCAGGCGGAGGGAATATCTCTTTGTCACAACTGTCTTACTCATGCCCCCAACCCCATGGATGATCAGCTTAATGTTCTCACCTGACAGACCAAGGCGGTTGGCTGCTTCATAAGTAATGTAGTTTGTATCAGAAGAGAGGTCGATGAGGGTGCCAATTAGACAGCCTGAGTTTGTTGTTGCTTTCAGCAGCATCATCACGACTGGGTATTCCTTCAGTCCATCTCCAGCATTGGTGCATACAGCTGATGAGACGTTGTTCGAGAATACCTTCTTGCACTTTTCTCTTTGTTCTGGTGTGAGTTCCGCCAGAAACTCCTCCTGCCTCTTGGTCAAGCCAATTCTCTTTTCTCCATCTTGTTCGCTACTTTGATTCTCACACTTGTTTCTTTTTGGTGATGGTGGCTCGGGACAGAGGAGATAGTTGTGGTCCGAAACCCCTGCTTCCCGACAGACTGGTTTTGTGCAGAGGAATTTGGAGGTACAACCTTTGCCATCCTTGGTGTGAGGCCGCAAGCATTTGAAGCATGACCCAATCTTCTTCAGATGAGCCTTTTTTCCAGCAAGGTCTTGTTCCTTGAAGGTTTTGCACACAAATAGCCTGCCAGCATGCGCGTTGTCGCCACACACAGTGCAGCTAGTCGGATCGTCCTTTTGACCAGCAGCAGATTTAGTGGAGGCTTACTTCACTTTCACGACTGGTGAACTTTTCTCCACTGCATCTTTTTCTAAGGAGGTGGACTCTAATTGGTCCAATTCTTCCAGGATTGCTTCCTGTTTCTTTAGAAAGTCCAGGAGGCAGTCAAAGTGGTTCGATGGAGAGAATCCGCTAGCAGGGTTAGTTCTGTGCACAATCCACTCCTTTTTCAGTGTGCTGGGAAGCTTGCTCTCCAGAGACTGGCAGACCACCCGATTCTTGACTGCATCCTCTTCTCCAAGGATCTGAAGGCTGCAAAGCGCTCTTTCCACAGCCTGAATCAGTTCAATGGTTTTCCTGGGGTTGTTGCCATTAAGAGAGGGCCTGGACTTCATTTGTGATTAGCCAGACAATCTTCTGCTTGTTCCCATACTTGTTATCCAGCAGTCTGAACACGTCATCTGCGGAACCACAGCTGGAGAGAACAAGTTCCCTTTTTACCTTCTCATGCAGGCTGCTTAGGTGAAACTTACTCACAGCTTCTGCTCCCTGTGGTTTGCCTAGTTGCTGCAGGTCCACCCATTCTGCCTTCCGCCTGTAGTAGTCCCTCATGTCACCGGAGAAAGTGGGTAGCCGCCCCCTTTCAAGGCTGATTTGAGGCTTGAAATCAAATGCTCCTTGCTGCACAGTTCTGGGGCTGAGTTGTGGTGAGAAAGGCTGGGTGGTTGTGTTGGACATTCCCATTCCAAGGTTGGAGGTTAGCGCTTTCTTGGTGTTGTGTTCAGGCTTTGGTTCCGCAGGCTCTTCTGGGAGAGAAAGGGTGTCTGTGCTGGACATTCCCGCTCCGAAGTTGGAGGCCAGTGTTGCACCACTTGGCTCCTCCTTTTCCTCCTCTTCCAGCATATCTGACAAAGCCAGGAGCCTCTTACTCAGCGTTCGGTAGCATATTCTTAGACCCACTACCTTAGAGGCAGGAATCAACTCCTTCCATTCCCCCAACATGTCACTGAGTTCGGCGACTTCTCTGTGTAGGCCTTTATTCCTCAGCCTGCGGTCCTTGATTGGTTGCTGAGGGCTGACTTCGTCCGCCTCAGCCTGAGTAACTGCAGACTCAGCGATTTTAGACTGGGCAGAGCACATGTCATTGCCATAGCCATTCCAAAAGGCTTCTTGAGTGGCTCGTTTCACCTCACAGAACTTTGCCTCGCACTCAGCGGTCAGCCTGACACTCCGTTTCATCATCTGATTTTCTTAGGGCGTTGGCATACTCAAGCCCGGCATCAACAACTTTCGAGAAGTCAATTTTGAAGCTCCTCTATTCATTTGGAACATCACTTGGATCCAGGAGTCCAGCCGCCACATAAGTCGTCAAAGCATTTCCTTTTCTGGTGAATGAGGCCTGTGCTTTTGATCATGCACTCGTGAGTTTTTTCAAGTCATCCATCTCAATTCCGTTTCTGTTGACTGGAGAGCCGACTGTTTGACCAGTGGGGACCTCGTTGAGGGGCTTTGTTCCACTTTATTGGTGCAATTGGCTCCTTTGCCCCAGATCAACCGGAATTTCAAAAGATGAATTGATTGGATTTGTTTTTGAGGTCTGAAACCCAGTTACAGACTACTGTACCGGGTCGCACAGTTGGTTGCTTGGGGTTAAGCTTAACCAGCAGTTCCAGGTCGGCTCCAGTCAGTTACTGGAGTTGTAGGTCGGCCAGGGCTGGGTTGGCTGTGCCTTTCAGGTGAGCAAGCTGCTGCTGCACCAGTCCAGTGCAGTGAGCGGCGGTTTATGACTGTTCGGTCAATTTACGTTTCCACGTTTTCCCACCGAAAGGGATGCCAGAGAGACACACTGATACAACTCAACTCACTCTCGTTATTTATTGTTGATTGAGTTTTGAATACATTGGTTCTTTTTGTTTGGTAGACGAGCAGTGAAGTAGGTCATAAACCTACAAATAGAAACACAGGATATGAATGCAACTCATTCACAATCATTTCAATCACTACTTTGACATTATTTTAGTTTAAATCAACAGAAAGGTTGAACGTGGAAATGCAACATGTGGACTCACCGGCGGCGTGTCTCCCTTGGCTAACAAGAGCCACCTGGTTCAGACAGCATTTAACTCCACAGCCACACCCACTCACCGGCTGATCGGATTAACCCTTTCAAGTCTGTACTGCATGTAAAGCCAAGTTAGCATGTGATTTCCTTTTTACACAACAGACACTTCACCCATCACTCACCACATCTGATGTCAAAGTCGCTTGACAGCAATTGGCCGAATGGATGCCATTTTTTTGTTTTTGCTTCAGCTCATATTCCACCACATCATATATTCTTGTGAGAATGGCAAAAAAGATCAATGAATATTCCTAATTTGCCTTCAAGCCAGGCACCCTGAT
The DNA here is from genome assembly GCF_051943395.1 of Hippocampus bargibanti. Lineage (NCBI taxonomy): Eukaryota > Metazoa > Chordata > Actinopteri > Syngnathiformes > Syngnathidae > Hippocampus > Hippocampus bargibanti. Next base: position 2,660,628 of record NC_142751.1, on the reverse strand, counting down.
TATTGTGTTTGATGGATGTTTTTTTGTTTGTTTTTGGTTTTGGTTTTCCACAGGAGCCCCTACTGGCCCCTACTTAATGGAAGATAACTCCCATTGGCAGCTGCACGCTCACTACTACCCTCCTCTGCTGCGCTCAGCCACGGTAAAGAAGTTCATGGTCGGCTATGAGATGCTTGCGATGGAGCAGCGGGACCTCACTCCTGAACAGGTGATTTTATTTTATTTTATTTTATTTTATGTAATTTAATGTAATGTAACGTTGTGTAATTTAATGGAATTTAATTGATTTTAATTGAATTTAATTATTTGTATTGCATTTAACTTAATTTAATTGAATTTATTGTCCATTTTATTGTAATTTATTTATTTATCTATTTATTTTTTAAAAAAAATCATGCAGAAATAATGATAACCTACATCATTTTTTTCTTTAAAGGACAACTGACGCCCCCGGACAAGTTGTGTCCATAATTTGTTAAATCGCTTCAAATGACTTCTACTGAGCGTATTTTACAAAGATTCCACCGCATATAGCTATATTTTACGTTTTAAGACTCACGCTGAATATTCAGGAAGTCTTGTTTTTGATTTGGTGACGATGCATGACGTCACCTCATGGAAGGCACGCCCCTGACCGAGAAAGGACACACAATGCATTTTGCGGTACTTTGTTTGGTCTGAAAACTTCGTGTTGATCCGTGTTGATGGAAAACACAAATAACGCGATGGTGAATCGTTGTATGTTGCACCGAGACAACTATTTGATATTTGCTGACAAAAATTCCCAGGAGACAAATCAGCCCATTTCCACGGAGCTTTGTCGCCATCTTCTGCATTTTTGGGTGCTACATTTCTGTCCAGATGCCTCAAAATGACACGGAATAAATTTTTTAATCGATTGCAAACCTGTATGCTTTCCTCTTCAGAACTATTTGAATCCTATTTATCGCTGGATGAGTAACAAGAAAGCATCTTCTCCGAATCTGAACCCATTGTTTTGATTCTTGAGCAAGGCAAGACGTCTTGGCGTGACACCACAAACAAGGGGATGGGACCTTCTGAAACTGGCCACTTCCGGGTTCAATTTGAAGTAATTTTTAGGCACTGGGGGCAGGACTTTCTGAAAATGCCCAATTCGCAGGTCAATTTTTTTGCAGATTTTGGACACTGTAAGTCATTTTTATTGGTGTTTTGCATTTGACTAAAAATATCATCTTGTGTGTTTTGGGTATTTTAGATGCTATAAAACGTTTTTGTGATGTCAGTCAGGAAACAAAAAAGTGGTGTCGGTTGTCCTTTAAGCATAAAATAAAATAATTGAATGGATGCAACAGAAGTATAACTGTAATATGTAGATAAATTTATATAAGAGAAAATAAATATGTTAATAGCTGCCTACCGCTGTCCCTGCAAGGGTAAAACGAATTCTAGATATCATTTTTTTTTGTTTATGTGAAAAAAAGCAATATTTTTTTATCGACAGGCCTTTAAAGATTGACTCTAATGAAGATACACCATTGAAATGTACTCAAGCGTCTGTCCCTGAAGGTGCTTTACTTTGCTTTTTTTAAGGCTGCAGAGAAGTTACGGGATCTACCAGATGAACACTATAAAAGTAGACATGGAGAAGAAAAATGAGTGGGAATGTCAAATTAAAACAATTTAAAAAAACTAATAATATTGCAAACTTACATTTGTGAGTTATCTAACCTGCTTCAGTTTGAAGGTGTGCTATAGAAATCAATATGTATTGCATTGTATTGTGTGTTTGAATGATTTTGGTCAAACCAACAAATATAAAACAAAGAAATGATTTTTCAGGATTTTTGCCACAATTACCAAATTGTTTAATTACAACACAAAGCCACGTTGTTGATCAATTGCAATCATTTTGTTTTTTCATCACGTGTTTATCAATTTACAAAAAAGGTCTGGTGCAAATAAAAGACAGTGTAAATTATATTATTGTATTTTTTATTTTGAAGCAGTTTGCTTGTTTTTGGTGCCGATATTGATTTCATCGACATTGACAAGGTCACACAGAAGTGAATCCGGAGCCGTAACAAAAGTACGAATTTAATTGAAAATGAAAAAAAAGTGAACAAGACTGACTCGTGCACACATTTTGGTAACAACAGAGGGCACTGTTGCTCTAAAAGTCAGGTTGAGGAGGACCAAGGACCTTGCTGGCTCTGGACAAATCATTCGTTCGTTGGTGAATTTAAAATAAAAACATAAATAAATAAATTACTAATAAACAAGTAAATCTCATCTCATTTTCCGTACCGCTTATTCCTCATTAGGGTCGCGGGGGTTGCTGGAGCCTATCTCAGCTGGCTTCGGGCACGAGGCAGGGGACACCCTGAATTGGTTGCCAGCCAATCGCAGGGCACACAAAGACATACAACAGTCACTCTCACACCTAGGGACAATTTGGAGTGGTCAATCTGCCTGCCATGCATGTTTTTGGAGTGTGGGGGGAAACCGGAGGACCCGGAGAAAACCCACGCGGGTCCGGGGAGAACATGCAAACTCCACACAGGGAGGCCGGACCGGGACGCGAACCGGCGACCTCTGCACTGTGAAGCCGGTGTGCTAACCACTCGACTACCGGGCCGCCCTTAAACAAGTAAATAAATTCATAAATAAATGTAATATTTAAGGATATACGTATATACAAATGGAGGTTCAGATTCACATAAAAAAAATGGAAGAACTGGAACATTGAAAGCTGATGATTTATACGTCAATGGAGATAGGATAAGATACAAGATATGATATGATAAGATAAGCTTTATTTGTCTTGAGCTGCAGAAGAACAGTTTTGATTAAAAAAAAAGATTCACATTGTTTTTGCAAGGGTGATGATTTTGTTAGAAAATGTGCCTTTTTTTATGTATTTCTACACCAATATCAGTCCAATTTTTCCATTTCATTCATCTTGCCAAATTGTGATATCTCGTGGCACATACAACCATTTTTTTTTAGCCTCATGCTTGCACATAAAATAAAAAGAAAGCATAACTGACGTGTTTCTTACAGTTGCGTCATTTTATCTGCCCCCCTCCACCTACTCCCATTGCACCCTTTTGCCTCAAAGTAAATAAACACAGATGAAAAAGGTCTCGGTTCAATTCTGCCTTACCTAATTATCTATGTATAGTATTTGAAACAGCCAGCATTGTATTTTTTTATTTTTTATCATCAACACAAAGTCTGGCTGGGTTTCATCATGTGTTGTCCCAACTCAACTTATTTTATCATCAAGGTCCAAGCCTTCTAAAGCTCTTTACTTCATAGTGACAACTCGACAAATAAAAAAAAATGAAACGAAATTTGGCAACTGCAATATTTAGAACAACATAGAATTTCCAGTAAAGTGCACTCGCAATAATACGGTGATACCGTGGTTCACGAACTTAATTGGTTCCCAGTAAGTCTGTGTAAAGCGAAGTGTGTATTCCAAGCATTGATTTCCCATAGGCAACCATTAAAATAAGAATAATCCGTTCCCACGTCCCCATTAAACATTTTCGACTAAATAAGCCTTAAAACTATAAAAAATATACCTTATTTTATGTGTAATAAATGTGCTATGGTATTGTAAATAAAGAAACTGTACTGTATTATACAGTCATTTTATTTAACTTTGTGATGGTCGTTGATGGCTTGGTGGAATGGAGTGGCCGGTTTCATCAACATTACATCACACACAACATTATTTGAGGAACGTAGCCTTCTTCTTCTTCCATCTTGAGAAATGATTCATTGTAAGCTTTGGCAGCTTTATCGTCAGAACTGGCTGCCTCACCAGGACGAATGGCACTGTGAATCCCTGTATGATGCTTAAAGTTCTCGAACCATCTGTGGCTAGCCTTGAAATCATCAATGGATGACGAACTTCCGGGTTGCCTCTTGACGATATCCGAGTGAAGTTGCCGTGCTTTCTCGGCGATAATTTTACCTGGTCCTCATCAATTGTGTTCTGTTCAGCTGGGTTGATAGCTTTTTGCATAAAGTGTCTCAAGGAGCTCTGGGTTGTACATCTTTGAAGTTGTGATATTGCAACAGCGACAGAAGCATGCAGACACACGAGAAACTTCATTAATAGCTGGTTCCCTTGCGAAACGTTCATTAGCTAAAGCGTAAGCTGAGGTATCACTGTACTTGGAATTACCACACATACACACGAACACACATACAGACGCTGCTATTATTGTAAAGCTCAATAACTATTATCGGTGATTGCAGGGTTTGTTCAAGTACAAGGTTGAACTGTGATTTATTACAGGGGTTGATCTGTGTGAATGTGTGTGTGTTTGTGTATCTTTGTGGATACCTTTTATTTACTGCGACAAAAAGGTTCTTGCAAAATAATAACAATGCATGATGGGACCAAATGCGGCAATTTCTTGAAGGTTTAACACAGTGGGATAGTAACACAGTCATTTCAGAGCAACATAATCAGGTGCGAGAAAGATTTGGCATTTGAAGGCTTGTGGGTTTATATAGTCCGCAGCCCCACGCCACGGACAAGGGGGCTTGTGATGAACTGAAGATAATATAATTATATAAAAATAAGCTCTCTATTCGATATCTAGCTGGCCAACTATCTATCTAGCTAGCTAGCTCTCTATTTGCTATATAGATTTCTAGCTAGCTCTCTATTTGCTATCTCTCTGGCTAGCTATCTATCTACCTACATATTAGCTATCTATTCGCTAGTGAGCTAGTTTACTATCTATTTGAGTTACTTCTGTGTTGAGTGAACACTGGCACGTGTGGTTGCCGCTGCTCACCCACAGAAAAACCCATCTTATGACTGTAAAGTGACCTTGAGAGTTTTGAAAGGCGCTTATAAATATAATAATAATAATAATAGTTATTATTATTATTATTATTATTATTATTATTATTATTATTATTATTATTATTATTATACATTTCATTTCTAAGCACCTTTAAAACTCTCAAGGTCACTTTACAGTCACAGTTTACAGTTTTTCTGTTGGTGAGGAGCGGAAGCCACATGCGTCAACCCCGAATGAACTCAAATAGATAGAAAGCTAGCTATCTAGCTATCGGATTAATTAATAATAATAATAATAATAATAATACATTTCATTTTCACTTGCTTAATAGGGAGCCATTTCTTAACAGGGAGCCGGCTCATAATAGGGAGCCGTCTTTTAAGAGGGATCCGGCTCTTAATGGGGAGCCGACTCTTAATAGGGAGCTGGCTTATAAATGAAATGTATTATTATTATTATTATTATTATTATTATTATTATTATTATTATTATTATTATTAAGAGTTAACCTGTTAGACGGGAGAGAAATTGTTCCCCATGTCATGTGCAAAAATCATAAAAGGATGACTGTTTGTGCATTTTTGTTGTTGTTTTCAAATTCTTGCTGCCACAGAAACACGATCTCCAAAAGGTTGAAAAAAGATGCAATTACCAACTTGAGAAACCAACTTCAGGTTGTTCCCGCGGGTTGCCAACTGACTCCCTCGACCCCCCAAAAGGCCAAATATTTTGTTAAAATAAAAAAAATAAAAAAAATATTCAGCAAGAAGGACAACTGCATGTCTAATCCGGATTCTATGCATATTTCACCGACTTCTAAGCGTGAATACAAGAGGCAGAATCCGGTTGCTCAGTGGCGCATGATGTCGAAACCTTTAGGGAGAAAAAAGCCGTTTATTCTGAGCCGTCTAAGCGTACTCGAGGACAAAGGAAACATCAAACCTGGCACACCCTCCTTTTTTTGTTTTGAGTGAAGGCACGGGGGATGACGTCTGTATATTCATCAGAAAGGGCACGTCGTATCCTGCAAAAGCGTCTCCTTTTGGCACACAGCGTCTTGCCAAAACAATCTTTTGTTTCCAAAGCGATGGTTGGTTTGGGAGTGTCGGTGCCCTAAAATGAAATGAATTTTCAAATGAGATTTAAGGATGAAGAAAATGTAACGGGCATCTTTTCGGGGGGGCTTAAGGTGAACTTGGTGGAGAGGAATGTTGTGTGAAAAACAGGATGTTGATCTTTGATTTTGATTGCTAGAAGTTAAAATGCGACTTTTTTCATGGATGAAAAGGTTTCTTCAGGCGTCATCTGTACTTCTTTGAAGGTGTCGTACGTTTCGCTTCTCATCCAATAGGCTTCGTCAGCGAACTAAAGTTTACTGGTAGCTCTGGCCCTATATATATCCCTACTGTCCAGAGGTGGCGGTGCCAGACCTCTGCTATGATAGGTCCCTGCTCTACGGTTGAGGGGAGCAGAGGACCATTTCCTGAGGCTACACTGATTACTTCTATTGTCCTGATTGATTATGGTCTACGACTGACCTGATTGCCCCATTTGCCCTGGTATCACCTCATCAGCATAACTAAGCCTGTGTGGTAACGATCTCAGATGTGTGTTGCAAGCAAGATCCAAATTAAATCTCACAGCACCATGGAGATTTCATGAAGGGTTTTGCTGTTTTATGTTTTAAATAGCTTCTTTTACTGCCCTTTCAAACTATCTATTTTACTTTTGCTAAAATGTTAACTTCATTGTCGTCAAATGAGTGGTTGCTAGCTTTTAGGTGCATATGTACTGCGCTGTACTTTTTTTCATAGTTTTCAGAATCAAAATCGGAAAAAGTCTTTCATTGTCCCACAATGGGGAAATTTGCATTTTTCATGCGTCATGTCAACTTGATCGTCAAATATGCTTCATATGCAACGTACTGTACAGAGGAATTTTCTTGGATTGTGATTTGAAAGTGTGGCTAGCTCTCTAGTTGGCTTTCTGGCTGGCTGTCTATTAGCTATCTGACTAGCAAGCTAGCTATCTGTTCTATTCTATTATCTGTTAGCTGGCTACCCAGTTGGCTATCTAGCTGGCTATTCGGCTATCTAGCTGGCTATCTGGCTGGCTACCTGGCTCGCTATCTAGGTGGCTTCCTGGCTAGCTATCTTTTAGCCATCTAACTAGCGGGCTAGCTATCTATTAGTTATATGTTAGCAAGCTAGCTAACTTTCTATCTATTTGAGTTATTCCGGGTCTAGTGAACGCTGGCGCGTGTGGCTGCCGCTGATCACCCACAGAAAAACCCATCCTATGACGGTAAAGTGACCTTGAGAGTTTTCAAAGGCGCTTAGAAATGAAATTATTATTATTATTATTATTATTATTATTATTATTATTATTATTATAAATATTCAGATTCCTTTTAAATCTAGATAAAATACTAGTGCAGTGGTTCCGAGTGGCTTAACCTGGTTTCGATCGAACCCTAGGGGTTCGGTGAGTCGCTCTCAGGGTTTCGGTGGATCCTCCACCACAGAGGTCCATCCCTCAGTCTCAACTGCAGTTAGTAGGCAGTCATTGGAAGAAGGGTTCGGTGAATGAGCATATGAAACTGGTGGGGGTTGGTGCCTCCAACAAGATTAAGAACCACTGTACTAGTGTATCCCGGTTTCTGATCCTTTTCGGGCGGTTCTCTTCGTTGAGATCCACCTGCGGTGGCACACCTGTTAGTCATTGTGTCGTTTGTTTATTGTTAAAAGGGATTTAATTTATAAGCGCCTTTCAAAACTCTCAAGGACAAGGGATTTTTTTTGTGAGGTAGAGCAGCGGCAGCCATTCGCGCCAGCCTTCACTCTACCCGTAAGTAAAACATCAGAACACACAATTAGCGCCGCTGTTACTAAGGTCGAGAGAGAATGTTTTAATTAAATACAGTGGGGCGTCGGTTTATGAACACCTTGCCTTCCGAAATCTTCGGTTTACTAACGTTAAATTTATGAAAATTAAGCCTTGGCATACGCACTACTTTTCGGGATACACATGGAGCACCGCCGCACCATGGCTGGCGGAGTAATCTTCGGCGGAAGAACACCAAACCACACGACCGAACAGCGCCCTAGCCGGGCTACCTTTCCACACCCCCTTTCTCTGAGTGCACACGTCGATCGTCTTCAATGATTTTTTACGGATACTTTTGCTGTTATGGGACCGAAAAAGACCCCACCACAGGCTCGTGTTCAGCCGAAGAAGACACAAAACAAAATTACAGTCGAGAAGAATGAGATCATTGAGAAACACGAACGAGGTGTGTGTTTGTCTGATTTAACAGCCCAGTAGCGATATGCTAAGTACACAATTGCTACCATCCTTCGCAACAAAGAAGCCATTAAAGGTGCGTGTGTTGCTAAATGTGTTTCCGTGCTGTCAAAGCAAGGGTCTCGGGCAATAGAAGAAGCTGAAAAAAGTCTGTTAATTTGGATTAACGAAAAGCAGCTATCCGGCGACAGCGTGAATGAAGCAATTATATGCGAGGGAGCATGGCAAATTCACTCTGATATTGCCATGCGGCAACCTGGAAGTTCGGCGCTTATTGATGATTTTAAACCCAGCAACGGATGGTTCGAGAACTTGAACCGCCGTACAGGGATTCACTGTGTTACTCGTCATGGATCGAGGAGCTTGTTGCTGACCATCATCCTCAACACAGAGGATTTGATTTGCCTTCAAGAGGACAAGCAGAAGCAAACCATTCAGGAGTTGTCATCTGAGGGCGAGGGTGAGGCGATGGCTGCAGCATCAAGTGAAAGCATCAAGGCAATGTAGGCTGAGTGGAATGATGTGCAGGCTTTTAATGAACAGTTCCATTCAGAGAAGACTGTGGCTATGAGAATCATCAACATGATGAATGATAATGTGATGCCTCATTTTCGTAACAAGTCAACTTACAAGTCAGAAAGCAACAGGTGTAATTTAAGAGGTTTTTAGTTAGCAAAAATGATAGAGTCTCCGAAGAAGCAAAGAAGAGAAGCCACACCAGAGATTGAGTTACCAACAGTCCTTATGGAAGGTGACTTTCCTTCCATCAGCCATCAGCGACCATCACAAAGGTAAATAAAACTTTGTTATACTGTACAGTGTATTTCTTTAATTACAGTCCTTAAGGAATGTGACTCTCCTTCCAAACAGCGATTCCCTCTGACCTCCAATGCCATTCCATCAAGCCATCAACGACCATCACAGATGTAAATGAAATGACTATCATACAGTGCAGTGTATATCTTTCATTAGAATACACATCAATAGCACATCTATTATACACAGAATAAGGTATATTGTGTGTAGTTTTAAGGCTTATTTAGTTGAAAATTCTATTTTATGGAGACCTGGGAACGGATTATTCTCATTTTAATGCTTTCCTATGGGAAATTAATTTTTGGGATACACACTTTTCGCCTTACACACTCTGTCTGGGAACCAATTAAGTGTGTAAGCCAAGGTCCCACTTTATCCTCATAAGGGTTGCTGAGGCCGATCCTATCTGTCTCGAGGCAGGAGGTGGGGGACACCTTGAACGGTTTGCCAGCCAATCCCAAACCAAATTGAAACAAACAAGCATCCACGCTCACACCTAAGGACTATTTATTATTTATTATTAGTTATTTATTAGTTTAGTATTTTGTTTTTCTACTTTCATTCATTTCATCACTTTGCTGCTGTGAAATGTAAATTTCTCCACTGTGAGACTAATAAAGGCATATCCAATCCAATCCAATCTAATCCAATTTGGAGTGTTCCTTCAGACTGCCGTGCGTGTTTTGTAATGTGGGAGGAACCCGGAGTACCCGGGGAAAACCCAAGCGGGCCTGGGGAGAACATGCAAACTCCAGATTGTCCAGATTGTCGGTTGTCTTTGAGAAAGCCTTGTTTTTACACCGAGATTCATGATTTACAAATTAACTCATTCACTGCAAAATGATGTGCAAAAATGTGTCCACTACAGTGCGAGGGTTTTTGTCATTGTCACTTAAATTTCAGGGCCCACAAAATATTGACTTTTGGATTGGATGTACCTTTATTTGTCTGGCAGTGGAGAAATTTGCATTTCACAGCAGCAAAGTTATGATAGAAAGAGGAAAGGAAAGAAATAAGTAGAAAAACAAAACACAGGAGCTGCTGGAAAGGCAGCCACTCTCGCGGCGCCATCTTGAAGTAAAAAAAAAACTAAATAACAAATAATATGCCAACAAAGACACAGAGAGTCATTCATTTGTCAGCTCGTGCTGTACCCTCTTTGTACCATGAATCATGAATGGGGGATATTTAGTAGTAGGGGAAATGCTACAATACTTTAATTGCCGTAACTTTTTGTGTGTCGATGCTCGTGGCAGAACATAAAGTGGGACAATGGCAGAGGGGCTAGATGATAATAATAATAATAATAATAATAATAATAATAATAATAATAATAATAATAATAATAATAATAATAATAATAATAATAACAACAACAACAACAACCACAACAATAATAATAATACATTTAATTTCTAAGCGCCTTTCAGAACACTCAAGGACACTTTACAATAAAAAACACCATGAATGCAATTTTAAACCGATGGGTTTTGAGGTGGGATTCGAAAGTTGGAAAGGAGTCAATATTACGGATGTTGGGTGGAAGTGAATTTCAGAGTTTTGGAGCAGAGCGGCTGAAAGCTCTGCACCCCATCGTGGTGAGACAGGTAGAAAGCACATCGAAGTGAAGGGACGATGAGGATCTGAGGGCATGAGAGGGAATGGAGATTTGAAGCAGGTCAGACAGATAGGAACTAAAGTCCTGCAAATCTAATCCATATAAAATCCACACAAAGGTATCATTTTAAAATGGATTGTGACAGAAAATGAGGAGCCTGACAAAGGTCAAAGAGAGTATTAATATATCAGCCTCGACAGGTCACCCTGTGACACAAAGCACCTGGCCAAGATGCTTACCGAGCATTCGTCACCTCACCTTGTGTTCGGTCATTCCGCGGCTCTCCAGCTTCCCGCTGGCTTCCTGTCTGGCAGACAGGTTGTATTCAAGCCGAGCACAGCTGCCGTCAGGCCAGGTGGCTGTTAACTGGCTGTCTGTCATCTGAGCCATCATCTCGCGAGTCCGTGTGGCTTCATCCAGGTTGTTGACATCTTGTGGTTTCTTCTCATGTGGTGAGTGCTGATATGTAGGAAATTAAATGCTGGAAATTAAATCACCCACACCTGACTTTCAAATGTACATGTAGATGGCTAGCTAGCCTGATATTTAATTGCTAGCTAGCTTGTTTATATTAATAATAATAAATGTAATTTATAAGTGCCTTTTGGAAGTAACTCAATAATGTAGAAAGTAAGCTTGCTAGCTAATAGATGCAATAATAATAATAATAATAATAATAATAGTAATAATAATAATAATAATACATTTCACTTATAAGCACCTTTCAAATCTCTCAAGGTCACTTTACAGTCACAGGAGACAGTCGCCAATAGCTAGCTACCTACCCAGCTAGATAGCTAAATGAGAGCTGGTTAGATAGCTAGCTAGACAGCTAATAGATAGCCAATAGATAGCAAATAGATCACTAGGTAGCTAGCTAGATAGCTAGCTAGCCTATCATACCTTTTCTCTCATAAGGAATTCTGTCAAACGGAAATTCCTTAATCCGGAAAAAAAATTGTATGTATTATTTCTTTTACCACTAAATGAATCTAGCACCCTGCGTATTCCATTTACTGTACCAAAACAAATAAAAAAATCACTTCTTTATTTTTATTGATTTTGTATTCAGTTAAACCATGGGTGTGAAAGTCATTGAAAGTCATTTTTTTGCAGCGGGCGGGCCACAATGGAGTTCCGGTTTCCTCTTGCAAGTCATTACTTGCTAGATAGCTACATAGTTAGCTAATTTGCTTGCTAGCAAGTTAAATAAATAGCTAATTTGCTTGCGAGCTGGCTAAATAAATAGCTAGTTTGCTTACTAGCTAGCTAAAGAGATACCTAGAGTGTTACACGTCCAACAATCGAGATGCAAATTTTCTCATTGTGGGACGACGAAAGATTTTCTTATTCTGATTGTGATTCAGAATATGGCGCCGCACGAGTGGCTGCCTTTCCAGCACCTCCTTTATTTTTTTGTTCTACTTCTTTCTTTCCTCTTCCTTTCATCACTCTGCTGCCTCACTTTACACATGTCACTACCTCACTTTCCAGACGACACTACTTCACTTTACATTCAGAAATTACATGTATTGTCTGTTGTCAATTGTATGTCTTTTTAGCCACGTTATAAGTGCCTTGCATGCCTTGCACGCTGGGTCCCAGAGGACAATAATTTCATCTGTGCTGTATGTCATGCATATTAGCATATTTGACAATAAAGCTGACTTTGACTTTGACTTTGCTCTGAAATGTCAATTTCTCCACTGCCAGGCGAATAAAGGTACTTCCAATCCAATCCAATGACAGTCAACTACTAGAGCTTCAAGAGCTTGAAGTCTGTCACACATCGCGGATTGTTAAAACGAATCAGAAAATCAGAAAAGCTTTAATCGTCCCACAATGGGGAAATTTGCAAGGGGATGGGGTGGGGGGTGTCAGGATAAAAAAATCAAGACATTCTAAGCATCGTAAAAATGTCAGAAGACTGAGATGTATACTGTAAATGTGCAAAAATGTTTCATAAAAAAACTGTACATAGTGCAAGTATCAAAGAAAGGGCATATTGATATATGTAGCTGTATTGCATCAAGACTTATTTACAGTACAAGAGTCCAGTCTAGTCAGTCTACTTGTCTATTCGTCGACTCCGCAACTGTCACGCGCGAGTTGACAGCTGGGCGGAGCCTCCGCTCCCGACGTCCGCCAGCTGCTGTCAATTCCCTCATCACAGACATTTGGACATTTAAACCAGACGCTGGCACTCACCCACCGTCGGAAGATACAACGCCTCGCCCGTGCCTTGAACTGCCATCGGTACGAGTGTTTGCTTCGCTCGAGGTATTTATTAGCCGCGATGGCGTCAGTCTGCTACTCTCGAGATCGTGTGCTGTTTTGCACCCTCGTGTGGCTTTTTATTTTCCCCCTGACGTCATCACAGTCAGATTTACAAACATGAACTCCACAGAGTAGCTTATTCGCCATTTGATTGGCAACAGTTAATGTGTTTGCTTAAAATGTCATGTCAGCACTCTTTGTATACTGTATACAAACAAACTGTAGCATAGAAAAAAAGATAAAAAAAAACGTTATTATTTACTTATAAATTAAGTCCAAGTCTCTCTCTGGGAGTGAGTCAAGAAAGTCGTCCTGTATCAGTCCTGTATGTTTTCAGTCTTTTGTGCTGAGAATGACCCTCCACCGATGCTGTGGTAGCTGGAACAGTGAGCACGAGCTGGAGCAACTTTGTCGCTTCAGGAATAGTTTCAATGAGATCCTTCTTGGCCAAAAAGCTGAGAAGCTATGCAGGAGATTTACATCCATCCTTCACCATTTGTGAGCTATACAGTCTGGTGTTGGTCTTCCTTGAATTATTATCTCCTGCTTCGATTGAAAGTCCAGTTTAGAAAATTCTTTTAATTTCAATTTACATATGTAATCCACCATTCTGAAAATAAGGCCAAGCAACACGAAAAAATGACTGGATGGTTGTACTTAACTTGCTAACTGTTTACTGTAGCTTGCTGTCGCTAATTCTATTATTCTTCAGCCGAGGAGTCGCAAGAAGAATCTCTAATCACCAGTGCCCCCTGTCATGAGGCAGGAGAACTGTGTGCCTCACCTATGCACACAGTTTTGATAAAAATAAAATAAACACTGTAGTACAGTGTTTATTATGTACAGTGACTGTACATTATATACACCAGCTAAATTGTATACATTTAGTTCATATACTAAAATATTTTGAACACTTAACTCACATTTAATAGCGATATGCAGAGGGACAGCAATGTGGGCTCACTGCAGAGCAAGCCAGCACAGTTAGCATAGTGATTGCGCAATCCATGGTGATGCTCGGCCAACTGCTGCCTCACCGCTCGTCTCCACTTAGTATTTCAACGGTAAATGTGAAAATTCATCATTTAAAAAAAAAAAAATCCAAAAATGGAAAAGAATGTTATAGTACAAATCACTAAATAAATATAACTGTTGAATTTATTTTGTCATTTGATATTTCCATGATGACAGGTGAGGCAGAGCCTCACCTGCCTCCCCTGACTGCACGTCACTGGTGTGCTGCCACTGTCGCCCTCGGAACGTGACAGAAATGTCGTTTACGTCTTGACCAGTTGCTAATCAATTTTTTGGGAGGGCTGAAGTAAGAGGCAAAGCCGCAACAAATGAGCGCGCCGAATGAGATGAGTCAGTCGCTTTAATTGATTGGAATGGTCTTCCATTTCTGAATGTGCAGATGCGGTAATTGTGGAAGAATCAATGAAGGGTTAAAAAGGCAGGGCGGAGCAGGGTTTCGGAAAAAAAAGGGTAATGCAAATTGAAAACACTCTGGCTTTTACACAGTTACAACAAGGTCAAAGCTTTTCAAATAACAATCCCGCAGAGAACCAAACTAAATTTACATCTGGGAATTAAAAGTGGAATCAGATTGTCCTGGTGAAATTTTATTTCATTCAGTCCATCTCCTGGGCTGCTATGATGAATTGCATTTTCCGAGACAATAAAAGGGAAAAACAGGAGATAGATCCATTTAGGAGGGGGGGGGGGGGGGGGTCGCCCAGGTTAACAAGTATTCACTCAACAACTCTTCAAAAAACAGGATTAAAGACTGTTATTGGGTTTTTTTTGTTTGTTTTTGCTGTGCCCAAGAGACTTGAAAGCAGATTCCTTGCGTCTTTATTTATCTTAATCTGACCTGCGATTGAATCTGAAAAATGTCTTCGTGCAAGTTCATTTTACGTGCTGTGTTTTTGGACACAACTCGAGAGGTAGTTAACGATATATCACCCTCACATCCACAGCAATCCGTTTCTCTTCAATCTAAGTCAAACCTTTCGCTATGCGACAGGATGCATTTTATTTTTTTCCTGGAGTTTTTATGACATAACTTGTCCTAAAAATACATTCAAATGTACTGTTGAGTATTAATAATAATAACAATACAGTACATTTTAAAGGACAACCGACATCACTTTTTTGTTTTTTAACTGACACCAGAAAAACGTTTTATAGCCTCTAAAATACCAAAAAACACACAGTATGATATTTTTAGTGAAATGCAAAACACCAATAAAAATGACTTAGTGTCCAAAATCTGCAAAAAAATTGAGCTACGAATTGGGCATTTTCAGAAAGTCCCGCCCACCACATCACACCAAGACGTCTTGCATTGCTAGTGAATGAAAACAATGGCTTCGGATTCAGAGAATATGCTTTCTTTTTCCACATTCAGTGATGAATATGATTCAAATAGTTCTGAGGAGGAAAGCATACATTTTTGCAATCGATTAAAGAGTTTATTTGTGCCATTTTGAGGCAACATTGGGGGAAAATCTCTCACCCAAAAGAAGATGCACAAAATGGCGACCTCCTGTGGCCACCTCCATTTCCACAGGCTGATAAATTACTTATATGGCGCTTGGACGCCCTCTTCTGGCCTTCTGGCGGCTTTTGGGTACAACACGAGGTCCCCAGACCAAACAAGTACAGTAAAATACATTGACGTGATGGAAGGACCGCTACAATGTGTCTGTTTTACGGTAAAGTGCTGTCCTTTAGTGATGTCACGTACGGACTCATCACCAACTCAAAAACAAGACTTCCTGAATATTCAGCGCGAGTCTTAAAACGTAAATTATAAATTAAAACGTAAATATAGCTATATGCGGTGGAATCTTTGTAAAATACGCTCAGTAGAAGTCATTTGAAGCCATTTTACAAGTTATGGACACAACTTGTCCGGAGATGTCGGTTGTCCTTTAAGCGCCTTTCAAAGCTCTCAAGGACACTTTACAGTCACAGGCAAACATAGGTACTATCATAAATATAATACAATCACAAATAGAATACAATAAATAAAATCAATTTTATATATATATATATATATATATATATATAATCAATCATAAATAGAACCAAGAGAGAGCGACATAGAAAATGCAATTTTAAATAGGTGGGTATTGATGTACACCATTTGATTATCAAAACCACTTGATTTAAAGTCTGACTGGTCGTATCGGCCCTATTTATATATCCGATACAACCAGTCAGACTTTAGTTCGCTGACGAAGTCTCTTGGATAGGAGGCGATGACAGATGACGGCTGAAGAAACCTTCTCATCGATGGACCACTCCTGTACGACTGAGAGCTTACACAGACACTTGATTCAAAATAGAAAAATGTGCATTGCTATAATGTGGTGGTTCTACATTCAAAATTTGCATATTTTTCATACACAGTACATGGGATGAACGGAGTTCAGTTTCTTTTATTTAGTTTTTATTTTGATATGTATTTATGTATTCATGCGTTTATTATGTATTCATTCATTGATTCATTCATTGATACACTTATTTATTTATTTGTTTATTATTTATTTTTATTTATTTTTTTGTATTTATCTTCTATATAAGTATTTATCTCTTAATTTATTTATATATTTATTTATTCATTTTATTATTACTTATTTATTTTTATTATTATTTATTTATTTTATTTTATTTCATACACAATCAGACCCTGTTTATATTCATTATCCTGGTATTGCACAGCTCTCGAACCCAACTGTAAGTTATTTTTAAATGTATTTATTCATTTATTCATTTATTTAGTTATTTAGTGTGTTTTATTGACCCACGTATGTATGTATGTATATATGTACGTTTCGTATCGTATGTATGCATGCTTGCATGCATGCATGCATGCATGTATGAAAAGTAAGTATTGGTCAGTTTCTGTAGCCTTCCTAAAGAATTCTGTTTTTAGCGCTCTGTCCTCTTTTATAATTACTTTACAATCCAAAAAGGCTAGTTGGTTCTCTTTAATGTCCTCACCAGTAAATTTAATGTTGATGTCTACAGAGTTGATGTGATCTGTGAAGGATTGAATTTCTTGTTTTTTAATTATGACAAAAGTATCCTCCACATATCTGAACCAGTGTCTAGGTTTTGTCCCCGGGAAGGATGTGAGGGACTGTTTCTCCATCTCTTCCATGTACAGATTAGCCACTATAGGTGAAACTGGTGAGCACATAGCACAACCATAAATTTGTTTTTAAAATTTCTCTCGAATGTCTCCGAGCTGGAATGGGAATGCTTCAGGATCCGCCAGGTTGAGCTAGAAGAAGTGGCTGGGGAGAGGGAATTCTGTCTGGGGAGACGGAAGTCTACTGAAGCTGCTGCCCCCGCGACCCGACCCCGGATAAGTGACAGAAGATGGATGGATGATGGATGGATGGAATTTCTCCCGAAATGGAAAATACGTAGTATTAAGGCAAATTTCCAATAATTGGCAGATGTGGTCCAGTTTAAGTTTGGTTTTTTCATGCAGAGAAACGTCCGCCAGCAGTCTCGTCCTCATCACTGAGACTGCTGCTGGGGTTGGGTCAGATGTAAAGAGAGAAGTCAAATCGTAAGATGCCAATGTTTCCTCAGGTTCCAATATGAGGTCTTTGATCCTCTTTACAAACCATGTGGTGTTCTCTACGTGATATTCTGTGTTTCCAACCAATGGAGCAAGATAGTTTTTAAATATTTGGCTACATTGTATGTAGAGGACTCAATGCTACAAACAATGGGTCTGATGGGGAACCCTTCTTTCTGTATTTTTGGCAGGCCATAGATACATGGCGTGGCCTCTCCCGGGTATAATCTAAAATACATCTGTTTGTCTATATGTTTTGCTTTCTCTAACTTTTGGAGACAGTCTATCATTTCTTTCTTGTATCTATTGGAAGGGTCCCTTTTTAGTTGCTCATAAGTGTAAGAATCACTGATTAGCCTATTTATTTTGTCTTCATAATCCGATGTGTTGAGAATCACGCCATGTCTGCTGGTAAAATAGTAATATTGTTATCTTTTTGTAGAGTAGTTAACGCCTTTCTCTCTTCTAATGTTATGTTGGACGGAGGTGGTTTGGCACTTCTAAGAAGGGCTGATATTCTAATGCGCAGATCGTCTGCCTCTGCATAAAGTTTATTTTTAATAGCCGATTCAATAGCTGTGATGTAGTCTATTGCAGGTATTGTTTTAGGAGTTACTGAGAAATTTAAACCTTTGGTTAGTACCGCCTTTTCTGTCTCTGAGAGATCTCTCTCTGACAATTTTTTTAATCCAATTCTCCCTTGAAATCTGCTCATACCGAATTTATCCTGTGTTTACAAGTAGCTTTGTGTATTTTTATTTACCTATTTATTGATCAATGTATATTTGTTTAT
The DNA here is from genome assembly GCF_051943395.1 of Hippocampus bargibanti. Classification (NCBI taxonomy): domain Eukaryota; kingdom Metazoa; phylum Chordata; class Actinopteri; order Syngnathiformes; family Syngnathidae; genus Hippocampus; species Hippocampus bargibanti. The sequence goes on along the minus strand of NC_142751.1, from coordinate 2,642,410 downwards.
GTTTATTGATTTGATTGTTCATGTATGTATGTATTTACTTTGATATATTTATGGATTTGGGGCGGCCCGGTCGTCGAGTGGTTAGCACACCGGCTTTACAGTGAAGTGGTCGCTGGTTCGCATCCCGGTCCGGCCTCCCTGTGTGGAGTTTGCATGTTCTCCCCGGGCCCGCGTGGGTTTTCTCCAGGTCCTCCGGTTTCCTCCCACACTCCAAAAACCTGCATGGAAGGCAGATTGACCCCTCCTAATTGTCCCTAGGTGTGAGTGTGAGAGTGACTGTTGTTTGTCTTTGTGTGCCCTGAGATTGGCTGGCAACCAATTCAGGGTGTCCCCCACCTCGTGCCTGAAGACAGCTCTGATAGGCTCCAGCACCCTCTGTGACCCTAATGAGGAATAAGCGGTACGGAAAATGGATGGATGGATATTTATGGATTCGTTTATATATTTTATTTCATAAAAGTCTCACTTTTAACAAAATCAGACCCTGTTTCTATTAATTATCCTGGTACTGCACAGCTCTTGTTTTATTTATTTTTATTTATCTATTTAGTTATCAAATTGTCTATTTCTTTATTTGTATTTATTTGTTTGTTTATTTGTATTTATTTATGTCTTCGTTTATATATATTTTTTCATAAAAGTCTCACTTTTAACACAATCAGACCCTGTTTCTATTCATTATCCTCATACTGCACAGCTCTTGTTTTATTTATCTATCTATCAATGTATTTATTTGTTTATTTTTATTTATGTATTTGTTTATTTTTATTTATTCATGGATTTGTTTATATATTTTATTTCACCAGTGTGTCGCTTTTATCACAATCAGGCCCTGTTTGTATTTGCTATCATGGTACTGTACAGCTAATGAGCCCAACTGTGATTTATTTGTAATTCTTATTTATTTCTTTTTGAGGTGTTTTAAAGTCTGCATCTTGCCTTGAATTGAAGTAAAGATTTGGGGCGAAGCAGACTGACGTCATAGTCAAGCTGAACACTGACACCCGTGTCTTAAGCATTGGTTTAGATGGCTTCAATTCTCCGTTGGCGCTTATTCTCCATCAGTCCCTCAATGAATGGAGACGTTCCCCACCCCGGACCATCTAAATCTAATTATTGATTTACTCAGTGAAGCGAGCACGGCGCTTGCTGATGGGCTGGCGAATCAAACGTCACGCGAAAGGTCAAACAGAGAACACAAGTTCACCTCATTTAATTTGTTCCGTGACCGAGCTACCGGACGTTTCCCATCAATTTTACACAGGAAAATGAATTAACTTCTACGTTATAATGTTTAAAGCTACAATCAGAAACAAGCACATTTTATGTTTTTTTTACCCAAAACATTGTGTCCAATAAACAAAAAAAAATGAACGTTTCTTGTTGGCTAGTTGGTGTGTTTGTGTGTGTGTGTCCAGATCAACAGCATGTGGGCGTGTCCATTGTGGGCTTGTTAAGTGGTTGACAGTAAATGACAGCTGCTGGGTTGGAAAGGGTCTCAAAACTTGTTAAGGACTGACCAGTGATAGAATAATGGGCGGCCACATCGCCGATTGACATTCTCACCATTGTGCTTGTTATGATTTCATAATTTCATAATTTTTCCATTGTGACACAAATAATCTAATCGAAACATTTTTTTTATGGATTACGTTCTTTTCTCAATCTTCTGTGATATGAAGATTCGTAACCTAAGTATTTTACATCAAAATGCTGTGCTTCTCGATCAATATGTTGACATCACATCATTGAGATTTGAAGGAATGTTTTATTTTATCCGTGCAGTGTAAAAATAAGTGAACTGGTGCAGGTCAGATATGACGACTCATGGCAAAGAAGCATCATTTTTAAACGTCAAATGTTGTGGCCATTTCACTTTACAGTGTGCAGTGTCTAGAGTATTTTGGTACAAGGCTGTTTTATTTTCTACTTAGTCTCAAATCAATGTAACGGCTTTTGTGACAGCGCATATCGCATGTTAATTCAAGCTGTCAGCCGCCATGAAGCCCCATATGAGAAGGTGTGCGGCCTCAAATAGTTTTGTCAGGGTGCCATCAATTTTTTATGCTCCAGCTGTTCCCGACTTGGCTGCCGTAACCGCCATTCGTTTGACCAAAATGGACCTGCAGTTACTGTTTTTATGGCCGACGACACTAAACATTTCCCCTAAACATTACCAAAACGGTCACATCACAAAATAATACAAAACAGTTGTCATTTTTCATTGTATGATGTGATTGTAATAACACGAGCTCTTAAAATGAATATTTGTCTAGTCGGTGTAATTTCTGGGGAAGTTTAAAAGCAACTAACGGAAGCGTAGTTGCAATTGAATTGTAGAGGAACTGTCTATGGTGCTGATCGAGACTATTAGCATCCACTGGCTGGTGATTAGAACGATGAACACATTTATTTGGAGCTGTTATGGCTTAGTAATCGATCCAACCAACACTTATCACCCTGATTAAACATGTATTTGAGGTCTGTGCTTCAGAATCTAAAAAAAAAAAAAAAACAAAACAAACAGCAAAAAAATGCCATCATTGCAATACATATACCATTTGTGTCACGTCTGCTTGAGGAGTGGTGACCGGACTCGATGGACGACGAAAAAATAGGAAAGGGTTGGATCCGAAATACACGATGGAGACAATAAGTTCAAGAAAGGTTTTTACTGAGACACGCAGGGCAAAACAGAAAGTAAGGCAACCGAATAGACGAACGAAACCAATCTGCATTCTGCTGGGTTACAGGGTAACAAGAGAATACACCGGCGAGGACCGAGCGGGAACAGGTGGCTTTTATAGCCAGAAGGCACAATCAAGGAAATGGGAATCAGGTGAGTGAGCCCGGAGAGCAAGGAGGGGAGGGGCGCGCACCTGGCACCAAGGAGGATGTGACAATTTGCAATCCAAATATTGTTTAAAAAACGAAAAGATAGTTAAATCGCAAATTATATATGGAATTCATCAAAAGTATGCAAATTATGAATCTAGGACATTTGCGGTTGTGCATGAGCTAAATTGATTTCAAATTCAGACTTTAAAAGACATTTTAACTCATTCACTGCCAGACGATGTGCAAAATTGTGTCCAATCCAGTGCCAGGGTTTTTGTCATTGTCACTTGAATTCCAGGACACACACAATATTGAGTTTTAGGACTCCATAAACATGCAATGCAGCGTAAGAAACCTTAGATTCCCTTCTTTCATCAGAAAAATAGTTAATTCCTAAATTATATGGGTGTGGAGTCCAAAATACAATGCAATACGTACATATTGGTTTATACTACTAATATTTTAAGATACTTTATTTTTTTAAACTACAACTATTTTAACATGCTCTAATTTTTTAACCAATTCACTGCCAGGCATGTGCAAAAATATGTACACTCCAGTGCCAGGGTTTTGTCATTGTCACTACAATTCCAGGGCCCACAGAATCTTGCGTTTTAGGACTACATAAACATTCAAAGCAGAGTTAGAAACCTTTGACTTTCTTCTTTCATCAGAAAAAAGATAATTCCTAAATGATATGGGTCTGCAGTTATCTGAGTTTGAAATGAAAGGTACATATTGGTTTACATGTGCTTTAACAGCTGAAGCTGGAACAAAGTACTAACATGGAAAAAAAGAACCCCTTGTGTAAAGGAAAAAAAAGGTTTCCAGGGGCCATGGCCAGCGCTTTATCGGCACCCAAGAAAGAAAAAAAAATCATGAACAAATTCGGAAATGACGCTCTACTACGTCATATTTTCAATTCCCGACCAAATTTGTGGATGGCCGTGAATGAGTTAACGGCCGTGAATGAGTTAACGTGTTTATCTCCAACGCGGATTTGCTCTTAATAAATGTTGTTTCCTCCCAAGTTCTTCATCGCTGTTCCTCTTTAATGAGCAAAATAAGACATGGGTGGCTTGCAAACAACCTTGATTTATTGTCATTGAGTCAAGAAATACAAACACCTTTATAATCCCACCCCAACCCAAGCCGCCCCCACCGCCCCCACCGCCCCCATGTTTGTTTCTCCTTTACATGTTCTTCCTGCCAGCTTGTGTTTTGGCAATGCTTCACTTTTGAAAATAGAGCGAGCTCAGCCTCCAACCTCCCGTGCAGCCTGGAGAATTAATGGCGCACAAACAAAGGGCATCATCGGTCTCAGAGAATAATTGTTTATTCCCACACAAAACTGAAACTTGGAGGTAATTGCATTAAACACGAAGTAAACTTTAACCGTTTTTACACAAAGGACACAGTGGAAATAATCTAATTAACTCATTAACTGCCGCTTACAAATTTATTCAGGAATTGAAAATATGACTTAAAACGCCATTCCCGAATTTGTTTGGGTTTTTATTTTCTTTTCTTGCTTGGATGCCGATTAAGCGCTGGCCAGACCTCCGGAAAAGTTTTCCCCTTCCACATGGTGGCAGCATTTCCCTTTTTTCATGTTAGTGTTTTGTTTCAGCTTCAGCCTTTGTTAAAGCGTTATATAAACCAATTGCTATGTATTTAGTTACACTAAAGTCTCGTTATTTCGATATCGTTTATATTGATAATACTGCGTATTACAACACTATTTTGATTTGCCGTGCACATTTCTAGTCTTTTTATGTATAATTAGTTCCGTTTAGTACGATTCATGGTTTTTACGATAATCCAGTTACTACGGTGCTCTTTTTCATCTCCCTCCGGCCATTTTGCTATGTTTATATTGATACAAAAGATACTTAAAGGACAACCGACATCTCCGGACAAGTTGTGTCTGTAATTTGTAAAATGGCTTTAAATGACTTCTACTGAGTGTATTTTACAAAGATTCCATTGCATATAGCTATATTTTACGTTTTAAGACTCGCGCTGAACGTCATTTTTGGGTGCGACATTCCCCCCTGCCCGTTTGCCTCAAAATGACAAGGGAATACATTCTTTAATCGATTGCAAACATATTTGCTTTCCTCTTCAGAACTATTTGAATCATATTCATAACTGGATGTGTAACAAGAAAGCATATTATCCGAATCTGAAGCCATTGTTTTTATTCTCCAGCAATGCAAGACGTCTTGGTGTGACATCACGAACTGGGGGCGGGACTTTCTGAAAATGCCCAATTCGCAGCTCAATTTTTTGCAGATTTTGGACACTAAGTCATTTTTATTGGTGTTTTGCATTTGAATAAAAATATCATACTGCGTGTTTTGGGAATTTTATGCTATAAAACGTTTTTCTGATGTCAGTTAAAAAAACAAAAACGTGACGTCGGTTGTCCTTTCAGGTTAATCGATATTTGCTTCGGGGTTTCTATACAGTACCACCATTATCGAAATCTGTATCGATGGCTGCGTCGGTCGCTCTGTTGGTCGATTTGGTCACGTGACTTGGTTACGTGATATATATTATCCGTATTATCTATATTTTGTACACCTGCCCCCGTTTTAAGTTCAGATAACTCCAGACCCATATAACTTGGGACTTAACTCTTTTTGTCTGATGAAAGAAGAAATTCCGAGGTTTCATATGCTGCATTATATAGTCCTAAAAGTTATTGTGGGTCCTGGAATTTAAGTGACAATGACAAAAACCCTGGCACTGTAGTGAACAAATTTTTGCACATTGTCTGGCAGGAAATGAGTTAAAAGTTTGATTATTGGTGATCACCAATTTCTGTTTTAAACAGTGTCTGCGTGTTTATATCCAAATCCTTGTTATTCATTCCCAACTTTATATTTTTTTTCCTCGTTTCCACAAACGTGTTCAAGGGCTAACGTCATGTCATAAATTGCTCACAATGCCTGATAACGTTGCTTCTGTTTGGCTCATATTTTCTGCAACATGCATGATTATTATTCATGGGATGAACTTGTTTATGAGAGTAGGCAAGAAATAGTTGTACATTTGCATGTATAGAGAATGTGCTCCGCTGGCTGGCTGCCGTCCAGGAGAAGTCTGTTGACATTTATTATGGACATCCCATGTCCCCAAGATCAAACTAATAAGCAAAAATCGCGATTAGCGCCGCTGTTACTAAGATAGTGAGAATGTTTTAATTAAATACAGTGATACCTCGACTTACGAACGCTTTAGCAAACAAACTCTTCACCTTACGAACGTTCGCGAGAATATAATCTTCGCATACGAACTATTATTAGGGCAACACACGGAGAGCAACATTGAGTGATGTGTCGTTCGCGAACGAGACAGTTCTCTGAAGTGAACGAAGAGAGCCAAGCTGGAAATGGCCGCAGACATTTTTTGTCCTCTATTCCCCGACCCCAATCTTTGGTTAAAGCCACAAATGATTGGTCAAGATCTGTGTCAGAAGAGGGAGGGGACACACGCAGCAGGACACAAGCAGCAGTGACTGGGGGAGTGGTTACGGAAACAGAAACAGACACACACACACACACACACACACAGAAACACACACACAAAATTGGGAGACGACATAGTTTGAAACAAAAACAACAAAAATGAAAAAAAAAAAGAAATGATGAGAAAATGTATAGAAAACACAGTGAAATTTGAACTTGTTTAAGCTTTATTTATAGTTCAAAGGCAGAGTGTAGACTGCAAGGTTAAAATATCCCATCAACCACGCTTCACAAATAACGCGCACAAGCCATCCATACAATTTGAAGAGAACATACAAGTCAAAATAAAATGCTACAAGTCAAAATAAAATGCTCGCTGGCTAGCTCATTGATAACTAATAGCTAGATAGCTAGCTAGATAGCTTATAGATAGCAAATAGCATATAGATAGCAAATATATAGCGAGCTTGGTAGAGAGCTAGCTAGTTAATAGATAGCAACTAGAATGACTTTTGGAAAAACACTAAAACTGATCCTGTGACTGTAAAGTGACTTTGAGAGTTTTGAAAGGCGCTTATAAATGAAATGTATTATTATTATTATTATTATTATTATTATTCAAAATATAATGGACCGCACCAACCCCCACCTCACCTATCTTGCTTCAGCCTCCAATGCTGTAAATGTCAACAACAACGCTATCATGTCAGAATCATCCTTCATCGGCAAACAGCTTAAGCCAGGAACAAAAAAAGACAATGTATATTTCTCCCACTGCCATTCCCGCAAATGAGACATTTATTTTTTTATGGAGGTAAGGGTTGGCCAACAATGTCAAATGAAAAAAAAGAAAGTCAATTTGCACGCACTTGGCGGAATGGGAAGAGGATTTGATTGCTTCTATCCCCTTCTCTTAAATATGGAGGATTTATAAGCTTATTTACAGGAAAAGGGTTCACCCTCTGATTAGCATAGGGAAGCCATTACGGTCTCTTTCAACTCGCTGATTTATTGCCGTGGCCTTGAAATGATGACAGGCGTTTTAAGGAGTGTGATGATCCACTGCATCCTCAGCGCCGGTACGTATATGCCTTATCTTGGGTGACAGTGGAATTTAAATGAAAATGATAAAGGAGAGGTGGGGGTGGGCAACTCTATGCCTGACACCACAACGCACTAGCAGGCCGGGAAAGCATAGGGCAATTTTGGCCGAGCAGCCAGCATCTCACTCTCGCACAGCAATCGACCGTGTGATGGCACCAGAGGCGGGGGGGGGTTGAGTATTATTTCTCCTCCAAGTCTCTATTCAACATTTTGAATGCGACCATTCCGTCTTACAACCGTCTGGTCGGAAGGGAACTCGCTCATAAGTCGGATGTTACATGTATTATTTTTCATAGGCTCACAAGCAACAAGCATTTGAACGTGTGCATGTGTCGAGGAGTATCGTTGGAATTTCACACAATAAGACGACATCCCATATTTCATGACGAATATTCATCCACGAGCATTATTACATTCCATTTCTGTAACTTTTGAAGTAGTTCCCCTTTTGAGAACATCTCTTCTACCTACGCCAGCTACATTGTAATTAGCATTGGCGTTGGAGGATGCTGTACAAGTGTCGTGTTATTGTACAGAAGACGGTGATGGTGTGTCAAGCTGTGCTACACTGTCGCTTACTTCCCCCCCCCCTCCCTCCATACCACCACCACCACACACAAAGTACAAAAGGCTAATTATGACGACGTGTAGCCTGGACTTGTCTCTCACCACCTAACAAGGCTTTCTCCTCATTAAAGCTGCAGTCCATACCCCCCCTTTTTTGTCAGCGTACAAGGCAAAATGAAATAGGCGGCCTCAGAGGTTGGAGTTTCGGCTCTTCTGCTCTTGCACAAAGACGGCAAAGGGGCAATGTTGGGCTGACCCCCAACTCGAAAAGATGGTAATCGCGCTGATAGCTTGACACGTGCACATTTGGCGTGAGGTTCCTTAGCCTTCCTGACGTATTAGGCTGAAGGATGGGGAGCAAAGAAATGCAACACTATCATCACAATATATAAGGGTCATATACTGGAAATAAATGCACAACTACAATTAAAACAGGACGAGACCGCGGTGACCCGATTATCGAAAGGAAAATTGACGCAGCAAATCTCTTTAACACAGCGTAAAATAAAATTATACACTTCTCCATCACCAAATTAACCTAATTGTCATCGTGCTGAGTAGGGTTATTGAAGGACGAATCAGAAGAAAGTGGAATGCCCCAAAGGATGTACGATTTGGGATTTTTCGAAGCACTACAGGCAAAAAAACTGTACCGGATATGACAAACGCAGCAACAGGTGAAGCGCTGACTCTGTGAGTGAAAAGACAGATTATGTCTTTGTGCGGGTTTGCCGGTTCACACCCGCTTTTTCTCGAGAAATGGTGATCAACACGTACATGTAGCTACTCCCTTGGATAGATTTGCCTTTATTAGTCTCGCAGTGGAGACATTTACATTTCACAGCATCAACGTTATGAAAGGAATGAAAGTAGAACAACTAAATACAGGAGCTGCTGAAAAGGCAGCCACTCTCACAGCGCCGTCTTGAAGTCAAAAGAACAAAAAAACTAAATAACAATAATGTGACAGCACAAAGACACAGAGAGTCATTCATTCATTCTCAAGCACTTTCTGTACTTTGTGACATGAAGAAGTTCTCGATGAAAGAGGAGAGGATCAAAGTGTCTTTTCACCAATGGATCAGGAACATCATGGTGGAATGTGCACGTCAACTACAACCTAAATTTTGAAAGCAAACACGCAGCTGTAGCATCCATTGACGAAAATAGATTGTCTCACATCTCCTGTCCCACATATATCCGCTTCAATTCCACGCTGCTACAGTTCCACATATGCATCTTCGCTTACGCTACTTTCTTCTTATCACGGGCTCCTCAAGCCATGCATCCATCCAGCCGCAGACTCTCCAACAGCACCGACCTTTCCACTGAATAAAGTGGGGCTGTGAAGATGCTGCCGATTACAGGCGCAAAAAAGCACAATGGCCCCAGAACTGTTCAGCAATGACAGTCAAATGGCACAGACATTCCTCCCATTCAAAAACAGTACTGGCATATTCATGCTGCCGAAAAGGTGCAACCGCTCAGCGCAGTCTCCTCCTTGATGAACCAAAAATGCTGAAAAACAATCCGTATCCGTTCCACACGACGCACAACAACACAAAGTGACAAAAGAAAAAAAAAAACAAAAAGAAAAAAAACAACAAAAAGTCAAGGCTCATGAGAGCACTTGCTCACGGCTGCCTACTTTAGCCCTATCTTGAACTCCTTTATGCTCTTACTTAAATCTCCATGGTAACAAAATCAGTTCTTTCGCACAGCCACCTCTTGTCCATTATCAATATATATTGGGCCAGAATTACCAGCACAACTTTAGTTTTCTGACGAAGATCTTCGGATGAGGAGCGAAATGTCTGACGCCTTCAAAGAAGTACAGATGACAGCTGAAGAAACCTTTTCATCGCCAGTGATGGAGAATAATAATTTATCATGTTTAAAAGTGCCGTGCTTTGCTGACCAACTAAACAATGGGCCTACAGTCAAAGCGCAGATGGCCACAGTAAATCTGATACGGCACGATGAACCGTCGTCTCCATCAAGATTCTAGAAGGTCCGGCCTTGCACAGAATTTAGGGCTTGAGATACTCCTTTTTCACCGGAGTTATTTGCGGCTTAAACATCCTGCACAAGCGCCAGATTACAAACTTATCAATTCATGGAAAAGACAACCAATTAAAATGTATATGTTTTACTGCTTACATCTGTTGTTGCTCAGAACGCCCAGAGGCGTGGTATGCAAATCAAGAAAACTATGTTTACTAATATATCACTGTAATTTACATATACTCTCAATAAATAGCTTGGCAGAGGGGCGCACAATTCAGACGTATGTCATCTGATGACTGCGTCTCCTGCCGGCAGTGGGGACAATCTTTCTGGTTCTGAGTCTCTGTCCACGGTGTCTGTCTGTCATATCTCTGACAGCCAGAAACCACCATTTCCCTCAAAACAGGCCAAATTGACCCAAAGTCAAAACATAGGGTCATAAATCAAGTATCCTATTATTTTTTTAATCTATTTTGATATCAATACATGTATATATTTTCTTTTAGTGACGCGTCATGGATCTGTCACTATAACCCAACAAAGGAGCACCTCGGCCTTTAGTGGAAGAATTCAATGTCCCCAAGGAAGAAAGAAAGCCAGTCAAAGTCATGTTGATAGCATTGGGACGACGTGAGGGGCATCGTCAGTGTCAATCAATCAAGTGTCCTATCGACCAAGAGATCTCCTGGCCTTTTCTTACGTTCAGCGCATGAGAAGAGGTTGGGAGTGATAGAAAAAAAAGGTCATTTATGCTCCAGCATGACAACACACCTGCTCACAATGCCCTGAGCAAGCTCAAGGGGTCCCCGAGAGGGTCCGGTTTCGAAGGTGTGGATGAAATCCATGATGGGGGAAGTTCTCGGAAGGACCGTTGCAGGAATGTGTCAAGATGTGGCTGAATTGTCTTTTGGTGGACACCCGAGGAACGATTCAAAGGGGAAATTTTCAGCTTTTTTTGTGTGTGTCTTCTATGACAGCAGTCCAGGAAGTACAGGGAACATCTTATATTGGATCGGGTGTACCTTTATTCATCTCGCAGTGGAGAAATTTACATTTGACAGCAGCAAAGTTATGAAAGGAAGAGGAAAGGAAAGAAAGAAGTACAAAAACAAAATACAGGAACTGCTGGAAAGGCAGCCACGCTTGCAACGCCATCTTGAAGTCAAAAGAACAAAAAAAACTAAATAACAAATGATTGTGTATGAAATTATTTTCATTTAGCTCATTCATTGCCGGATGATGAGCAAAAATGTGTCCACTCATCCATCGATGTAATCCGCTGGTGGCAGAAAATCGAAAATCAAAGGTTTTCCGGAGAGCAGCGGCAGGACGACAACGAGCAGTCGTACCGTCGGACCGGAAGTTACTGCCAGACATGTGCGAAAACTTATCCACTCCAGTGCCAGGGTTTTTGGTATTGTCACTCATATTCCAGGAGCCCCAGAATATTAATTTTTAGGACGACATAAACATTCAATACAGCATAAGAAACCTTAGACTCTCTTATTTCATTGGAAACAAACAGTTAATAGCTAAATTAAATGTGTCTGGATTTTTATGAACTTGAAATGAGGGCGGCTGTCCCAAATACAATGCAATCCATAAAAACATTTTTGACATTTTATGGAACATATCATATTAACAACTAAGCAACCTCACATTACCAAACTGACACCAAGCATGTGACCTTCAGCCCCCCCATATGGCAAAAGTGGCCTATCTCGATGAACATTTGATCAAACCAGATAAAAAAAAGCAACATAAGATTAACTTTATTGATTCCGAAAGGGCAGCTATAGCAGTGAATAGGAATTCTTTCAGCGGCAGATCGAGACACAAGACTAAGGGAAACTGTCATCGCCGTGGTAATTTCATCAAGCGCTCTCAAATACAGTGATACCTCAGCTTACGAACTTAATCGGTTCCCAGAAAGTGTGTGTAAGGTGAAAAGTGTGTCTTCCAAACATTAATTTTCCATAGGAAACCATTAAAATGAGAATAATCCGTTCCCAGGGCCCATAAAACATTGACTACTAAATAAGCCTTAAAATTACACAAAATATACGTTATTTTATGTATAATAAATGTGCGATTATATTCTAATGAAAGAAATAAACTGTACTGTATAATAAAGTGGTTTTATTGACCTTTGTGATGGTTGTTGATGTAGTTCTCTCTTGATGATATCCGAGTGACGTTGCCGTGCTCACGCGGTTCCCTACTAGCTGCTTTTCGTTAATCCAAATCAACAGAAGTTTTTCAACCTCTTCTATTGCCTGAGACCATATCTTAGACAACACAGAAACACCCTTACCACACGTAGCAATGGACGATTTAGCATACTGGTACTGGGACGCACACCTCGTTAACGTTTCACCGTGTCACTGCTATCAATGGATAGAACAACCCATGCCTGAACTGAATAATATACATATTTTACCCTTGAGAAATATTTGATGGTGAAATCGGTTTCCTACATATAGATCTGACTTGAATAGCATGAAATGACATTCAAAACTAAAAAAAGGGGACTAGCATGTGAAAAGACTGAAAACGGCGGTTTGTTATGACGCATTTTATCGCCAAAGTGACAGGCGAAAATGAGGACGCTTGCAGATTAGAGGTGAAGTGGGCGCCGAAAGTGTAGGATGCTAATTTTGCCTTCTGCGTATTTTTATTCGGTGTGATAATTGTCAGCATACTCTGATTTGTCATCTGATCTCAGGACACTCTGCCGTAAAGCTCATTTGGCAGTAATGGCCGCCATTATTATTGCCGCTTTGCACATTCCGTCTGTGTAAGCTCTCAGTCGTACAGGAATTGTCCATCGATGAAAAGGTTTCTTCAGCCGTCATCTGTACTTTTTTGAAGGTGTCGGACGTTTCGTGTCTTATCCAAGATGCTTCTTCAGCGAACTAAAGTCTTACTGGTAGTATCGGCCCTATATATATATCCCTAATGTCCAGACATGGTGGCACCGGACAATGCTATGATAGGTCCCTACTCTCAGGTTGGGGGAAGCAGAGGACCACTCACTGCGGCCCCACTGATAGTTCCTACAGTCCTGACTAACAACTGGCCTGATTGCCCCACTCCCTCCGGTATCACCTCATCAGCATTACTAATGTTGCCTAACCTATGTTGATCGATGAGAAGGTTTCTTCAGCCGTCATCTGTACAAAAGTGAAGGTTTCGGACGTTTCGCCTCCTATCCAAGAGGCTTCGTCAGCGAACTAAAGTCTGACTGGTCGTATCGGCCCCATTTATATATCCCTAATGTCCAGACCTGGTGGCGCCGGACACAGCTATGATAGGTCCCTACTCTCAGGTTGGGGGAGGCGCGGGACCCCCCCCTGTGGCCCCACTGATTGTTCCTACATTCCTGACTAACGATTGGCCTATTACACCCACTCCCCCCGGTATCACCTCATCAGCATAACGACCCTCATCAGCATTGCGAAAGTTGCCTAACCTGTTTTGCCTGAGCAGGCTATTGTATGAACGATCCAAATTGAACCTCACACCACCAGACCGGTTTAATGAAGGATTTTGTTGTTTTATAAGAATCGCCTCTTTTACCCCCCTTTCAAACCATCTATGTTCTTTCGCTAAGATTTTAACCTCATTGTCGTCAAATGAGTGGTTAGTAGCTTTTAGGTGCAAATGTACTGCCGATTGAGGTCCACTAGTATTATCCCTGCGATGTTGATAAAGTCTTTTTTTGAGAATTTGTTGAGTCTCCCCAATGTACTGCTCTTTACAATTTTCATTCTTACAATGTATGGAATAAACTACATTACTTTGTTTTTCATTTGGTAGCCTATCTTTTGGATGCACTAATTTTTGCCTTAACGTGTTTATCGGTTTGAAATAAGTAGGAATTTTATGTTGCCAAAGGACTCTTTGTAATTTTTCAGAAACTCCTGCAATGTACGGTACTGCTACTCCTCTCCTTTTAGAATCTTGAGAATTATTGGTTTCGTTCGCTATTCTTTCTTTCTGACATTTGTTGAATGACCACTGAGGGTACCCACAGTTAGTGAGTGCTCTCCTGATATGTTTTGACTCCTTTTCTCTACCTTCAGTGCTAGTTGGTATTAGTTTAGCCCTATGCTGGAGGGTTCTGATAAGGCTACCAAATGAAAAACAAAGTAATGTAGTTTATTCCATACATTGTAAGAATGAAAATTGTAAAGAGCAGTACATTGGGGAGACTCAACAAATTCTCAAAAAAAGACTTTATCAACATCGCAGGGATAATACTAGTGGACCTCAATCGGCAGTACATTTGCACCTAAAAGCTACTAACCACTCATTTGACGACAATGAGGTTAAAATCTTAGCGAAAGAACATAGATGGTTTGAAAGGGGGGTAAAAGAGGCGATTCTTATAAAACAACAAAATCCTTCATTAAACCGGTCTGGTGGTGTGAGGTTCAATTTGGATCGTTCATACAATAGCCTGCTCAGGCAAAACAGGTTAGGCAACTTTCGCAATGCTGATGAGGGTCGTTATGCTGATGAGGTGATACCGGGGGGAGTGGGTGTAATAGGCCAATCGTTAGTCAGGAATGTAGGAACAATCAGTGGGGCCACAGGGGGGGGTCCCGCGCCTCCCCCAACCTGAGAGTAGGGACCTATCATAGCTGTGTCCGGCGCCACCAGGTCTGGACATTAGGGATATATAAATGGGGCCGATACGACCAGTCAGACTTTAGTTCGCTGACGAAGCCTCTTGGATAGGAGGCGAAACGTCCGAAACCTTCACTTTTGTACAGATGACGGCTGAAGAAACCTTCTCATCGATGGACCACTCCTGTACGACTGAGAGCTTACACAGACGTATTGCTGCCAACTTTGGGAGAGACATCCTTCTGCTGGTACGTAACTTAGAAAAGGCCACCTTTAAATTAGCTGATTTAAAGAACCACCTCAGATTCAATCTTAGATGTAGACAGAGCCGGTTAATTCCTAAATGCTTGAAGCAAGCACCCCTGGAACCCGGATACTTAGCCGATAAAATGCAACAAAATTATACCAGGAAAATTCTAAATTTGCGAATTAGGAGACTTAACATAGAGATAAAAAACAAACAGTCAGAAATAGAAACTTATTATCAGCGATTACAAACTAATCTTACCCACAAAATCTATCAGGAAGTGTGTGAATTTACTAAATCCGGTTATATGAGGCACCACAGCAAAACCAAAGAGAGACAAAAGGGTAAATTTCAAAAATTACTTTTACTGAAACAATCTCAGCTACTGGTAAACACGCGTAAAATTAGGTATGAACAGTTTGCAAGGGAGAATTGGATCAAAAATTTGTCAGACAGAGATCTCTCAGAGACAGAAAAGGCGGTACTTACCAAAGGTTTAAATTTCTCAGTGACTCCTAAAACTATACCTACAATAGATTATATCACAGCTACTGAATCGGCTATTAAAAATAACAAACTTTCGTATGCAGAGGCAGATGATCTACGCATTAAAATATCAGCTCTTCTCAGTAGTGCCAAACTTCCTCCGTCCAACATAACATTAGAAGAGAGAAAGGCGTTAACTACTCTACAAAAAGACAAAAATATTACTATTTTGCCAGCAGACAAGGGCAGATGCACAGTGCTGCTCAACACATTGGATTATGAAGACAAAATAAATAGGTTAATCAGTGATTCTAACACGTATGAGCAACTAAAAAGGGACCCTTCCAATAGATACAAGAAAGAAATGATTGACTGTCTCCAAAAGCTAGAGAAAGGAAAACATATAGACAAACAGATGTATTTTAGATTATACCCGGGAGAGGCCACGCCATGTATCTATGGCCTGCCAAAAATACATAAAGAAGGGTTCCCCCTCCGACCCATTGTTTGTAGCATTGACTCCTCTACATACAATGTAGCCAAATATTTAAAAACTATTTTAGCTCCGTTGGTTGGTAACACAGAATACCACGTAGAGAACACCACAGGGTTTGTAGAGAGGATCAAAGACCTCATATTGGAACCTGAGGAAACTTTGGCATCATACGATGTGACTTCTCTCTTTACATCTGTCCCAACCCCAGCAGCAGTCTCAGTGGTGAGGACGAGGCTGCTGGCGGATGTTTCTCTGCATGAAAGAACCAAACTGAAACCGGATCACATCTGCCAATTATTAGAAATCTGCCTTAATACTACGTATTTTCAATTTCGGGAAAAATTTTATAAACAAATCCATGGTTGTGCTATGGGCTCACCAGTTTCACCCATTGTGGCTAATCTTTACATGGAAGAGATGGAGAAACAGGCCCTCACATCCTTCCCAGGGACAAAACCTAGACACTGGTTTAGATATGTGGACGATACTTTTGTCATAATTAAGAAACAAGAAATTCAATCCTTCACAGATCATCTCAACTCTGTAGACTTCAACATTAAATTTACTCGTGAGGACATTCAAGAGAACCAACTAGCCTTCTTGGATTGTAAAGTAATTATAAAAGAGGACAGAGCGCTAAAAACAGAAGTCTTTAGGAAGGCTACGCACACTGACCAATACTTACTTTTTGACTCTAACCACCCTTTACAACATAAACTAGGAGTTATCAGAACCCTCCAGCATAGGGCTAAACTAATACCAACTAGCACTGAAGGTAGAGAAAAGGAGTCAAAACATATCAGGAGAGCACTCACTAACTGTGGGTACCCTCAGTGGTCATTCAACAAATGTCAGAAAGAAAGAATAGCGAACGAAACCAATAATTCTCAAGATTCTAAAAGGAGAGGAGTAGCAGTACCGTACATTGCAGGAGTTTCTGAAAAATTACAAAGAGTCCTTTGGCAACATAAAATTCCTACTTATTTCAAACCGATAAACACGTTAAGGCAAAAATTAGTGCATCCAAAAGATAGGCTACCAAATGAAAAACAAAGTAATGTAGTTTATTCCATACATTGTAAGAATGAAAATTGTAAAGAGCAGTACATTGGGGAGACTCAACAAATTCTCAAAAAAAGACTTTATCAACATCGCAGGGATAATACTAGTGGACCTCAATCGGCAGTACATTTGCACCTAAAAGCTACTAACCACTCATTTGACGACAATGAGGTTAAAATCTTAGCGAAAGAACATAGATGGTTTGAAAGGGGGGTAAAAGAGGCGATTCTTATAAAACAACAAAATCCTTCATTAAACCGGTCTGGTGGTGTGAGGTTCAATTTGGATCGTTCATACAATAGCCTGCTCAGGCAAAACAGGTTAGGCAACTTTCGCAATGCTGATGAGGGTCGTTATGCTGATGAGGTGATACCGGGGGGAGTGGGTGTAATAGGCCAATCGTTAGTCAGGAATGTAGGAACAATCAGTGGGGCCACAGGGGGGGGTCCCGCGCCTCCCCCAACCTGAGAGTAGGGACCTATCATAGCTGTGTCCGGCGCCACCAGGTCTGGACATTAGGGATATATAAATGGGGCCGATACGACCAGTCAGACTTTAGTTCGCTGACGAAGCCTCTTGGATAGGAGGCGAAACGTCCGAAACCTTCACTTTTGTACAGATGACGGCTGAAGAAACCTTCTCATCGATGGACCACTCCTGTACGACTGAGAGCTTACACAGACCTAACCTATGTTGCCTAAGCAGGCTATTGTACGAATGATAGAAATTGAACCTCACCCCACCATATCGGTTTAATGAAGGATTTAGCTATTTTTAATGAAAATTGCTTCTTTTACTTCCCTTTCAAACCATCTATGTTCTTTCGCTAAGATTTTAACCTCATTGTCATCAAATGAGTGGTTGCTAGCTTTTAGGTACATATGTACAGCCGATTGAGCCCCACTAGTATTATCCCTGCGATGTTGATAAAGTCTTTTTTTGAGAATTTGTTTAGTCTCCCCACTGTATTGCTCTTTACAATTTTCATTCTTACAATGTATTGAATAAACTACATTACTTTGTTTTTCATTTGGCAGCCTATCTTTTGGATGCACTAGTTTTTGCCTTAAAGTGTTTATCGGTTTGAAATAAGAAGGAATTTTGTGTTGCCAAAATACTCTTTGTAATTTTTCAGAAACTCCTGCAATGTAATGGTACCGCTACTCCTCTCCTTTTTGTATCTTCAGAATTTTTGGTTTCATTCCCTATTCTTTCTTTCTGACATTTGTTAAACGACCACTGAGGGTACCCAGGTTTGATAGTCTCTCCTGATATGTTTTGACTCCTTTTCTCTGCCTTCGACGCTTGTTGGTATTGGTTTAGCCCTATGCTAGAGGGTTCTAATAACTCCTAGTTTGTGTTGTAGAGGATGGTTCGAATCGAAAAGTAAGTATTAGTCAGTGTGTGTAACCTTCCTAAAGACTTCTGTTTTTAACGCTCTGTCCTCTTTTCTAATTACTTTACATTCCAAAAAGGCTAGTTGGTTCTCTTTAATGTCCTCGCGAGTAAATTTAATGTTGATGTCTACCGAGTTAATGTGATCTGTGAAGGATTGAATTTCTTGGTTTTTAATTATGACAAAAGTATCGTCCACATATCTAAACCAGTGTCTAGGTTTTGTCCCCGGTAAGGATGTAAGGGCCTGTTTCTTCATCTCTTCCATGTATAGATTAGCCACGATGGGTGAAACTGGTGAGCCCATAGCCCAACCATGAATTTGTTTGTAAAATGTTTCCCTAAATTGAAAATACGTAGTATTAAGGCATACAGTAAAGTCTCGTTATATCGATATCGGATATATCGATAGTCCCGGTTATATCGATACTATTTCTATCCACGCACGGAGAAAATTACATGCAAACAGGGTCGGATATATCGATAGTCCCGGTTATATCGATATTTTTTCGGACTCCCTTGAATATTGATATAACGAGACTTTACTGTATTTCTAATAATTGGCAGATCAGAATCAGAATCAGAATCATCTTTATTGCCAAGTATGTAGTACACACAAGGAATTTGTTTCCGGTAGAACACGCTGCACTAGTATCGTCGTCAAAAAAAACTGCTAAGTGGCACTATACAGTTCCATTTTGGCTACTGTTGAAAGAGTTCAAAGAGTTCAAAGAGTTAATGGCTTGGGGGAAGAAGCTGTTTGTTAAGCCTCTCCGCATAACGTTTCTTTGCGATGTTAATTTCCTTCGTCAGCCTGTTTTGGGCGAGTTTGTAAACTGCTCGATCGCCGCTTTTAAATGCGGATTCTTTCTCTTTCCTAAGCTGCCTGAGTTTGGGAGTGAACCATGGCTTGTTGTTGTTGAATGAGCGGAAGGACTTTGTTGGTACACACATGTCCTCACAGAAACTGATGTATGATGTTACAGTGTCTGTGTATTCATCCAATGTGCCCGTTGAAGTTTCAAAGATGCTCCAATCAGTGCAGTCTAAGCATTCTTGTAGCGATAACTTTGCTTCATCTGTCCATGTTTTAACTGTCTTGTTGATGTGGTCCGGTTTAAGTTTGGTTCTTTCATGCAAAGAAAAGTCTGCCAGCAGTCTCGTCCTCACCACTGAGACTGCTGCTGGGGTGGGGACAGATGTAAAGAGAGAAGTCACATCGTAAGATGCCAATGTTTCCTCAGGTTCCAATATGATGTCTTTGATGCTCTCTACAAACCCTGTGGTGTTCTCTATGTGATATTCTGTGTTCCCAACCAACGGAGCTAAGATAGTTTTTAGATATTTGGCTACATTGCATGTAGAGGAGTCAATGCTACAAACAATGGGTCTGAGGGGGAACCCTTTTTATGTACTTTAGGCAGGCTATAGATACATGGTGTGGCCTCTCCCGGGTATAATCTAAAATACATCTGCTGGTCTATATGTTTTCCTTTCTCTAACTTTTGGAGACAGTCTATCATTTCTTTCTTGTATCTATTGGAAGGGTCCATTTTTAGTTGCTCATAAGTGTTAGAATCACTGATTAACCTATTTATTTTGTCTTCATAATACAATGTGTTAAGAAGCACTGTACATCTGCCCTTGTCTGCTGGCAAAATAGTAATATTTTTGTCTTTTTGTAGAGTAGTTAACGCCTTTCTCTCTTCTAATGTTATGTTGGACGGAGGTGGTTTGGCACTATTAAGAAGGGCTGATATTTTAATCAGAATCAGAATCAGAATCATCTTTATTGCCAAGTATGTAGAACACACAAGGAATTTGTTTCCGGTCGAACACGCTGCGTTAGTATCATCATCAAAAAATTGCAAAGAGGCACTATACAGTTCAATTTGGGCTACTGTTCAAAGAGTTAATGGCTTGGGGGAAGAAGCTGTTTAAATGTCTGCTGGTATATAATGTAGAGTCATTGTACATTATAAACACTGTACTACAGTGTTTATTTTGTTTTATTTTTATCAAAATGCTGTGCGTAGGTGAGGCACACAGTTCTCCCGCCTCATGACAGGCAGGGGGCGCTTGTGATTCCAGAGATACTTCTTACTCCACGTCTGCAGAATAATAGAATTAGAGACATAATAAATAGAGTAAACAGTTAGCAAGTAAAGTGCAACCCTGCATTTTTTCGTGTTGCTTGGCCTCACTTTCAGAATGGAGGATTACATATCTAAATTGAAAGAATTTTCTAAACTGGACTTTCAATCGAAGCAGGAGGTAATAATTAAAGGAAGACCAACACCGGAGCTAAAAGGTTTGCTTCAGACAACGGGACACAATACTCGCTCTTTTCAGGCGGACTGGTACACAAAAGGCTGGCTGTGTGGATGTCCAGCAAGAAACCGCCTTTTCTGCTTTTCCTGCCTTCTGTTCTCAACTTGTGACAATGTCTGGACTCAAATGGGATATTGCGACCTGAAAATTTTACAACGGAGCCTCATCAAAAATGAGCGAAGACTCAACATCAGCATCCACAATGCTAAGGTAAAGGAGAACCGGGAGATTTTAAAAGATCTCATCAATGCCACTATTACATGCTTTCGCTGAGAAAGATGACAGGCTAGCGATTTAGCATTTTGGGGCAGCCACTGTATTTTCTAGCCTGTGAAACAGAATACAGAACGATTTAATTGAAGCAGTTGGTGATGTCATTTGCAATGACATTAAAAAGGAGATCGGTGCAGCCCCATTTGTTGCTGTCGAAGTAGACGAGATTGTCATTCTCAGCACTGAAAACATACAGTGGGAACAGAACTGATCAAGGACGACTTTCTTCACTGGCAGTGATCTCCGTTGAGACAGAGAGACTTTTAAAACTGAAGAAAGATAAGGAAGGCTTCTACAAAGAAGTTATCGATGCCTTTCTTCAGAAGGAGCGGCGCATGGACTTCATTTATTTGGTGCGCATGGATCGTAGCGCCTGCCTGAGGGGAGTAGCTGGAAAAGGTAGTGGGCAGGGTGCGGAGGGTCCGGTATGATTTTCCGCACCCTAGTTTGGAATCTTGCAGTGTGCAAGTCCTCGAGAGTGGGTAGGGCGCTACCAATGATTTTTTCCGCCGTACGAACTGTCCGTTGAAGTCGGATTTTGTCCATTTTTATGGTGGCCCCGAACCAAATGGTGATGGAAGAACACAGGATGGATTCGATGACAGCCGTGTAGAAATGTTGCAGCACTTCCTGTGGCAGGCCATGCTTCTTTAGCAGCCTCAGGAAGTCCATTCTCTGTTGGACCTTTTTCAGGATAGAGTTGGTGTTGACCTCCCACTTCATGTCCTGGGAAACTGCGATTCCCAGGAACTTGCAGGTCTCAACGGTTGACACAAGGCAGTTGGATAGTGTGAGGGGTAGCTGTGGTGATGGATGTTTCCTGAAGTCCACGATCATCTCTACTGTCTTGAGCGTGTTCAGCTGCACCAGAGCTCCAGCTGCTCCACTTGTTGTCGGTACGCAGACTCGCCGCCGTCTTTGATGAGACCGATGACCGTGGTGTCGTCTGCGAACTTTATGAATTTGACAGCTGGGTGCGTTTAGGTCCAGTCGTTCGTGTAGAGAGAGAAGAGCAATGGAGAGAGGACGCATCCCTGCGGGGCTCCAGTGCTCGTTGTTCGTGTTGAGGATCATATTTTCCCCAGTCTGACCTGTTGTGTCCGTCCTGTCAGGAAGCTGAGGATCCACTAGCAGATCGTAGGGGACACTGCAAGCTGGAGAAGTTTGGGGATGAGGAGTTCTGGGATGATGGTATTGAACGCAGAGCTGTAGTCCACAAACAGGATCCTTGCGTAGGTTCCTGTGTTGTCGAGGTGGTCGAGGATGTGGTGCAGTCCGATGTTGATTGCATCCTCCACAGACCTGTTTGCCCGGTAGGCAAATTGAAGAGGATCTAGCAGAGGTCTGGTGATGTTCTTCATGTGGTTCAGCACGAGGCGTTCAAAGGACTTCATGACCACAGACGTCAGAGAAACAGGTGTGTAGTCGTTCAATCCCGAGGGTGCTGGTTTCTTTGGAACTGGGACGATAGTAGACTGTTTGAAGCAGGATGGGACTTCACACTGCTCCAAGGATCTGTTGAAGATTCGTGTGAAGACTGGAGCCAGCTGGTCAGCGCAGACTTTCAGGCAGGATGGGGACACTCTGTCAGGTCCCGCAGCTTTCTTGATCTTCTGCTGCTTGAAGAGCCGTCTCACGTCCAGTTCGTGGATCTGTAGGGCAGAGGGTGGAGATACGGTAGTTTCTGGTAATGGTGGGCATATGAGGGAAATAGGGGTTCCCTTTTCCCGTCGGCAAAAAAAGTGTATTAAGGTAATCAGCCAGACCATTGCCGTACACTGCTTGGGGTGATGGTAAACGATAATTTGTTATTGCTTTCAGGCCATTCCACACCGATGCAGAGTCGTTAGCGGAGAACTGTTAAGCCTCTCCGCATAACTTGTCTTTGCGATGTTAATTTCCTTTGTCAATCTGTTTCGGGCGAGTTTGTAAAGCGCTCGATCGCCGCTTCTAAATGCGGACTCTTTCTCTTTCCTAAGCTGCCTGAGTTTGGGAGTGAACCATGGTTTGTTGTTGAATAAGCGGAAGGACTTTGTTGGTACACACATGTCCTCACAGAAACTAATTTATGATGTTACAGTGTCAGAATCAGAATCAGAATCAGAATCATCTTTATTGCCAAGTATGTAGGACACACAAGGAATTTGTTTCCGGTAGAACACGCTGCACTAGTATCGTTGTCAAAAAAACTGTGTCTGTGTATTCATCCAATGTGCCCGTTGAAGTTTCAAAGACGCTCCAATCAGTGCAGTCTAAGCATTCTTGTAGCGCTAACTTTGCATCATCTGTCCATTTTTTAACTGTCTTGACTACCGGTTTTACACATTTGAGTTTCTGTCTGTATGTGGGAAGTGAATTAAATAGTGGTCAGAAAGACCCAATGCTGCATGCGCAACAGCCCGGTATGCACCTATGAGTGCTGTGTAACAGTGATCTAGAGTGTTTCCATCTCTGGTGAAACAGTCAATATGCTGCTTATATTTGGGAAGTTCATGGTTTAGATACGTTTGATTAAAATCGCCCAAAATGATTAGGGGCAACTCTGGATATTTTAGTTCGAGTTGGTTTACATTGTCCGCTAGCGTTTGTATACACGCATTAGCATTAGCTTGTGGCGCAATGTACACGGCGATGAGAATAAAGGAAGCGAACTCACGTGGCGAGTAGAATGGGTTGCAGGTGAGAGACAGTGATTCCAAGCCAGGACTGCAGTGTGCGTCGAGTATCGTGATATCGTTGCACCATTCTTCGTTGATGTAGAAGCATATTCCACCACCTTTGGATTTCCCAGATTGCTCCGTGTCACGGTCAGCTCTGAGGAGACGGAATCCGGGTAGGTGTAGCGCGGAATCCGGGTGGCGGTCACTGAGCCAGGTCTTAGTGAAGCACAGCGCAGCAGAGCGTGCAAATGTTTTATTGTTTTTTGTGAGAAGAAGAAGTTCGTCCATCTTGTTTGGTAGTGAGCGACCTTGTAGATTTTGGTCTGTTGGTCAAAATAGTCCAAGAGTGGATTCCCCAATGCTCAGTAACTCTTCTCTCGTGTAACTGAGTCACGTAGGGTCGCAAAAAACAAATGAAAATGACAAAACCAGGAACAATACTAGGGAGCGTGTGACCGAGGCTACCATTCGCAACGCCATCTTGGATCATGCATAGATCATCTGCCTCTGCATACGAAAGTTTATTTTTACTCGCCGATTCAGTCGCTGTGATGTTGTCTATTATAGGTATTGTTTTAGGAGTTACTGAGAAAATTAAACCTTTGGTTAGTACAGCCTTTTCTCTCTGTGAGAGATCTCTGTCTGACAATTTTTTGATCAAATTCTCCCTTGAAATCTGCTAATTCCTAATTTTTCGCGTGTTTACCAGTAGCTGAGATTGTTTCAGTAAAAGTAATTTTTGAAATTTACCCTTTTGTCTCTCTTTGGTTTTGCTGTGGTGCCTTATGTATCCGGATTTAGTAAATTCCCACACTTCCTGATAGATTTTGTCAGTGACGTGCAGTCAGTGGAGGCAGGTGAGGCAGTGCCTCACCTGTCATCATGGAAAGCTGTCATGGAAATATCAAATGAAAAAATAAATTAAACAGTTGTATGTATTTAGTGATTTGTACTTTAAAGTTCTTGTCCATTTAACTTCACCGTTTTAGAATTTTTTTCAAAATCGCTGAATTTTCACATTTACCATTCAAATACTAAGTAGAGACGAGCGGCGAGGCAGCAGCCGGCTGAGCCTCACCATGGATTGCGCAATCACTATGCTTACTGTGCTGGCTTGCTCTGCAGTGAGACCGCATTGCTGTCCTTCTGCATGTCGCTATTAAAGCGTTCAAAAACGTTTAGTATATGAACTAAATTTCTACAGTTTAGCTGGTGTATATAATGTAGAGTCATTGTACATTATAAACACTGTACTACAGTGTTTATTTTGTTTTATTTTTATCAAAATGCTGTGCGTAGGTGAGGCACACAGTTCTCCCGCCTCATGACAGGCAGGGGGCGCTTGTGATTCCAGAGATACTTCTTACTCCACGTCTGCAGAATAATAGAATTAGAGACATAATAAATAGAGTAAACAGTTAGCAAGTAAAGTGCAACCCTGCATTTTTTCGTGTTGCTTGGCCTCACTTTCAGAATGGAGGATTACATATCTAAATTGAAAGAATTTTCTAAACTGGACTTTCAATCGAAGCAGGAGGTAATAATTAAAGGAAGACCAACACCGGAGCTAAAAGGTTTGCTTCAGACAACGGGACACAATACTCGCTCTTTTCAGGCGGACTGGTACACAAAAGGCTGGCTGTGTGGATGTCCAGCAAGAAACCGCCTTTTCTGCTTTTCCTGCCTTCTGTTCTCAACTTGTGACAATGTCTGGACTCAAATGGGATATTGCGACCTGAAAATTTTACAACGGAGCCTCATCAAAAATGAGCGAAGACTCAACATCAGCATCCACAATGCTAAGGTAAAGGAGAACCGGGAGATTTTAAAAGATCTCATCAATGCCACTATTACATGCTTTCGCTGAGAAAGATGACAGGCTAGCGATTTAGCATTTTGGGGCAGCCACTGTATTTTCTAGCCTGTGAAACAGAATACAGAACGATTTAATTGAAGCAGTTGGTGATGTCATTTGCAATGACATTAAAAAGGAGATCGGTGCAGCCCCATTTGTTGCTGTCGAAGTAGACGAGATTGTCATTCTCAGCACTGAAAACATACAGTGGGAACAGAACTGATCAAGGACGACTTTCTTCACTGGCAGTGATCTCCGTTGAGACAGAGAGACTTTTAAAACTGAAGAAAGATAAGGAAGGCTTCTACAAAGAAGTTATCGATGCCTTTCTTCAGAAGGAGCGGCGCATGGACTTCATTTACAAGTAAAGGTAACACTGTAGCAGTTGAGGAATGAGAACACACGGTCGATTGGAGTACGTCTTTATTCCAACTGCTAACAAGGAGAAAGTAAACCAAAACCGAAACTGCAGTGAAATATATGTGACATAAACCCGCCCCCTCCCGTAAACTTGCTGGGTGAGATGCCCGGTCCCAGTGCCCGCCACACAGCCCCCCCCAGAACACCCAGAAGGACAGTCAAGGCGAAAATCTTGCAGGGGACTTGACCAGCCTGCCACAACGACTATGCAGTCCGTCGTTCGGTGGTAAAGGTGAAATTGCTCGGGCAGGTGATCCGGGTGAGAACTGAGTGGGGGAACGACACTCAACCCTGGCATGCCGCGGAGAGGCTGGAGGTTTTGGAGGGCGTCCGCGACGTTGGACCTGGGCCGGCGAAACGTCCTCGCCTGCAATTATGTGAGCCGGCTTGAGTCTGTCTATAGAAATGCCCTCCCTTCTCCCACCCATATCGAGCACAAAACTCTTTTCCCCGTGTTCGAGCACTCTAAACGGGCCATCATACGGCGGCCGGAGGGGAGAGCGGTGGGCATCATGACGCACGAAGACGAAATGGGCTGACCTGAGAGCAGACGGAACGAATATTTTGGGGACGCCGTGGTGAAATGGTGCTGGAGCCAGGGGCTCCCCTGGCACAAGGAGGAAAGAAGGTGCACCCGAAGCTTCAGGCAGGAATTCACCAGGGATGCGGAGTGGCTGACCGAGTACTAACTCTGCCGGAGCGGCGTTAAGCTCTTCTGTAGGAGCTGAACGTAACTCGAGCAGGACCCACGGAAGCCGGTCAACCCAGTTACCGTCCGATAGTGCGGCCCGTAGCGCGGCTTTAAGTGACCGGTGGAAACGTTCACACATCCCGTTAGCCTGTGGGTGGTAGGCCATAGTGCGGTGTACCTGCACACCCAAGGACTGCGCCATGGCCGACCAGAGCTCGGACACAAACTGGGGGCCTCTGTCCGAAGTGATATCGGACGGCGTGCCGAAACGTGCGACCCAGGATGACAGAAATGCGCAGGCAATGTCTGTCGAGGTTGTGGAGGACAGGGGGACAGCTTCCGGCCACCTAGTGGTCCGATCGACCATAGTGAGGAGATGTGTGCAACCCTGCGAAGGAGGGAGGGGCCCGACCAGGTCCACATGGACGTGGTCAAATCTCCTGGCCGGAATCTGAAAAGTTTGTAGGTTCGCCCGGGTGTCCCTGTGGACTTTGGCGCGCTGACATGCCACGCATGCAGCTGCCCACTTCCTGACGTCCTTTCTTAACCCAGGCCAGACAAACTTGGCCCCAAGTAGTTTGACTGACGCCCGGACGCCAGGGTGTGAAAGGGAATGAATTGAATCAAAAATTCGCCGACGCCACTCCTGCGGAACCACGGGACGAGTGCGACCCGTAGACACATCACAGAGGAGAGCGGGACCCCCTTCACACACTGCCACCTCCTCCAGTTTCAGGGCCGTGCCTGCTGCCTTGAGTTCGTGGATGTCCGGATCCTCAGATTGGGCCGTGGCCATCTCTGAGAAATCCACCCCGAGCTGGACTGGACACACGATCGTGCGTGACAGGCAATCGGCCACAGGGTTACATTTGCCGGCCACATGCCGAATGTCTGTTGTGAATTCGGAAATAGCCGCTAGATGCCGTTGCTGTCGGGCCGACCACGGTTCGGTCACCTTGGACATGGCGAATGTAAGGGGTTTATGATCTACGTAGGCGGTGAACCGGCGCCCCTCGAGGAGGAAACGAAAATGGCGCGTTGCAAGATAGAGTGCTAACAACTCTCTGTCGAAAACACTATACTTGCGTTCGTTATCTTGCAGCTTCCGACTGAAAGATGCAAGGGACTGCCATTCGTTCTCCACAAGCTGCTCAACCACCGCCCCTACGGCAACATCAGACGCGTCGGTAGTCAAGGCCACCTGTGCGGTTGAGATCGGGTGGACCAGAAGAGTTGCACCCGCAAGAGCCTCCTTGGCTCGTTCAAAGGACTGAACTCGTTGCGGGGCCCACTCGACGGGGTCATTAGCCTTCTTTTTTCTCAAGGCGCCGTAGAGGGGTTGTAGGAGGTTGGCTGCGTGAGGAAGAAACCGGTTGTAAAAATTTATCATGCCCAAAAACTCTTGCAAAGCTTTAACTGTGGCTGGGCGGGGGAAATTCACCACAGCCTGCACTTTGGCGGGTAAGGGGATGGCACCCTGTGGAGAAATGCGGTGCCCCAAGAAATCGATCTTGGGCAAACCAAATTGGCACTTCACGGAGTTAACGATAAGGCCATGCGCATCAAGACGCTTGAAAACCATCCTTAAGTGCGACAGGTGTTCCTCTGGTGAAGGGCTGGCCACAAGAATGTCGTCGAGGTAGACGAACACAAAATCTAGGCCTCGCAAGACTGAGTCCATCAGTCTCTGAAAGGTCTGTGCCGCCCCCTTCAGGCCAAAAGGCATACGGAGGAATTCAAAGAGGCCAAAAGGGGTTATTACTGCAGTTTTTGGCACATCTTCTGCCCGTACCGGAACCTGGTGATAACCGCGAACGAGATCAACTTTGGAAAAGATCACGGCTCCGGCCAAACGTGCAGAAAAGTCCTGGATGTGCGGAATTGGGTAACGGTCGTGTGTGGTTACATTATTAAGCCGACGAAAATCACCGCACGGCCGCCAAGAACCGTCACTTTTGGGCACCATGTGTAATGGTGAGGCCCACGGG
The DNA here is from genome assembly GCF_051943395.1 of Hippocampus bargibanti. NCBI lineage: Eukaryota > Metazoa > Chordata > Actinopteri > Syngnathiformes > Syngnathidae > Hippocampus > Hippocampus bargibanti. The sequence goes on along the minus strand of NC_142751.1, from coordinate 2,613,885 downwards.
CTGTTGGAACGCCTCACGATGCCCAAACGCTCCATCGTCGCGAACTCCCCTTTCGCCATTGCCAATTTTGCCGCGTCGAGGCGACGAGCGCGGGCAAAAACTGGCGGGCCAACCGTGGGAATGAAATGTCGTACCCCGTGTTTTGTATCGGCATTGGAAAAGGCGGGCGTGGTTAACGACGGATAATCGGTCAGCAGGCGTTCATAAACGTTACCTGACGTGAAATAATTTGCGTGCGTCAACGCTCCAAGCCCTCCAGCCTCACATGGGAAAGTGGCGAAAGAGATGGCGTCGATCAAACGACGGTTAGCAATGTCCACAAGCAGTCCATGAGCGCATAAAAAATCCGCGCCGATTATCGGAACTGTAATCGAGGCCACAATAAAGTCCCACTCGAATTTTCGTTCGTGGAAACACACAGTTACCGACCTGGTGCCAAAGCTGGCGATGGGCGAGCCGTTAGCTGCGCGCAGGGGAGGCCCACATCCACCTGCCGTCTTGTCCGAGGCCGTGGGCGTCATCAGGCTTACTTGTGCCCCGCTGTCCACCAGAAAACGTCTACCTGACGAGGAGTCTGTGATAAAAAGCAGCTCGCTTTCGTTGCCGGCACCCACGGCCGCTATTGGGTGCCGGCGCTGGCGTTTCCCGGAGCCTCGTAGGTGCAGGGTGGTGTGCAGCGTCGGGCCTTGGCGCCAAACCGCTGGTGGAAAAAAACAGAGGGCTTTCTCGTGTCGCTTCCGCGTGACCACTCCGGCTACTAGGGTCGGGTCGATGTTCGCTGCCACTCCGCCGAGGGGTTCGGCCGTCACGCTTTGCACGGCGAACCTCCGTGTCGCCAGCAGCACCCGGTCCGCTTCTTCAGCCAAACCTCGGTAGTCGCCGGTGGCTAGGCACGTCGAGTTGGCTAGCACGGCGCACACAGAGGCCGGTAACTGGCGAAGGAACACGTGGGGGAACAGGAATCCGCCGTCATCCGAACCCAGTAGCGACAACATTTTGTCCATCAGGTCCACTGCTGTTCCGTCGCCGAGTCCGGGAAGAGAAAGAAGCCTGTCTGCTCTCTCAGAGGCCGACAACGTGAACCGTCGGAGCAGCAGGTGTTTGAGCGCTGCGTATTTTTCGCTCGGCGGAGGTGCACGCAAGAGAGGCAGCACACGACGAGTCGTCTGTTCGTTGAGAGACGCCACGACCAGAAATATTTCGGCTCATCTGTCGTGACGCCTCGTAGGTGGAAAAGCGCTTCCACATGTTGGAACCACGAAGCCGGGTCGCTATTCCAAAACTCGGGCAGCTTCGCGGCGTAGGCGGCAGCTGCGAGCTGAGGCGCCGGTCGTGACGGCATGGCCGTGGAAGATATCTCTTCGTCTGCTGCCATGAACATTTCGAACGTCGGGGTCACCAGTGTAGCAGTTGAGGAATGAGAACACACGGTCGATTGGAGTACGTCTTTATTCCAACTGCTAACAAGGAGAAAGTAAACCAAAACCGAAACTGCAGTGAAATATATGTGACATACACCCGCCCCTCCCGTACACCTGCTGGGTGAGATGCCCGGTCCCAGTGCTCGCCACAACACGATAAAAACGTTTTTTTAATTATTTTTTTCTATGCTACAGTTTGTATATATAAAGAATGCTGACATTAAATTTTAAACAAAATACGTTAACTGTTGCCAATCAAATGGTGAATAAACTACTGTGTAGAGTTCATATGTTTGTAAATCTGACTATGATGACGTCAGTGCCTCACCAGCCATGAACCTCACCGCACGTCACTGGATTTTGTGGGTAAGTTTGGTTTGTAATCGCTGATAATAAGTTTATATTTCTGACTGTTTGTTTTTTATCTCAATGTGAAGTCTCCTAATTCGCAAATTTAGTATTTTCCTTGTATATTTTTTTTGCATTTTATTGGTTAAGTATCCAGGTTCCAGGGGTGCTTGCTTCAAGCATTTAGGAATTAACCGGCTATGTCTACATCTAAGATTGAATCAGAGGTGGTTTTTTAAGTCAGCTAATTTAAAAGTGGCATTTTCTAAGTTACGTACCAGCTGGAGGATGTCTCTCCCAAAGTTGGCAGCAATACGTCTGTGTAAGCTCTCAATCGTACAGGAATTGTCCATGGATGAAAAGGTTTCTTCAGCCATCATCTGTACTTTTTTGAAGGTGTCGGACGTTTCGCTTCTTATCCAAGATGCTTCTTCAGCGAACTAAAGTCTTACTTTGCACATTATTCAAAGTCGCATCATGAACTCATTTATAATAATAATAATAATAATAATAATAATAGATTACGTTTTAAGCACCTTTCAAAGCTCTCAAGGACACTTTACAGTCACATACAAGCATAGGTAATAAATAAAATACAATCACACATAGAATGCAATAAATAAAATACAATTATAAATAGAAACAAGAGAGAGAGAGAGAGAGAGAGAGAGAGAGAGAGAGAGAGAGAGAGAGAGAGAGAGAGAGAGAGAGAGAGAGAGAGAGAACGACACAGAAAATGCAATTTTAAATATGTGGGTTGAGATGGGACTTTAAGGTCAGAATGAGAAAACATTTATTGGTCCCACAATGGGGAAATTTGCAGTCCACAGAAGCAATTTGAAATGGGATGGGTTGGGGGGGGGGGGGTGAAAGGATAGAAAACAAGATATTCTACATTAAAGCAAGAGAGTCCGGGTTAATGCCCTTGTTACGAAAGTTGATAGAACGGGGTGTTTTGGTGGTAGAGAGTGAGATGGCAATGTTACAAGTCACGAGGTAATGGTCTGTTATTGGGAGTTCAACAGCTGTGCAGTTGGAAAGAGACAGCTCACAGTAGCATATGAGGTCAAATGTGTGACCCTTTATGTGCGTAAGAACGTCCACAAGTAGGCTGAAGCCAAGGCTATCAAGGGAAGAAGTGAAGTCAATTGTTAGCGGAGTAGTTGGATTATCTATGTGTATGTTAAAGTCTCTCATGATAATTATATTCGGTGAGAGAGAGGAGAGATGGGCGAGAATAGTCAAAAATGTGTTTAAAAAGTCACAGTGAGGTTTGGGGGGGCGGTAAATAGTGGCGAGAATCGTGGGCATAGGAAATTTGGCGCGTAATGCATTCAAATGAACACGTTTCAGGGAGCGAGACAGGGACAACATTCCATTTGTCACAATGAAAAATAACTAGGCGGTGAATCAATGATGGTGGAAGGCTCATCCAGCGAGAGCAGAGCAGCTCTGTCGCAGGAAAGCTGGGCCATCGTTCAACTGTTGGAAGAATTGAACTGGTGGCTGGAGACGAAAACGGGCAGTTGGAGCCAACAGGTAGAATGTCGCAAATGATCGCTAATAGCAGTCATGTGATCGCTAATAGCAATGAAAACAGAAGGCTCAAAAATGTAATGAGATCGATGTAATCCGCTGGTGGCAGAAAATCGAAAATCAAAGGTTTTCCGGAGAGCAGCGGCAGGACGACAACGAGCAGTCGTACCGTCGGACCGGAAGTTACTGCTGTCATAATCTGGTTGGCGACCAACGGGGGGCGCTGTCGGCCCCGCCTGCACCTGCACAGGTGCTGGTCGTCCCGATCAGATTGGCGACCAGCGGGTAGCGACGTCAGCCCTGCCGGCAGCCTCGCAGGTGCTGGTCGTTATAATCAATGACACTTAAAAGGACACCTGGCACGATCATCCGGTGCCGATTCATTGTTTGTTTGCTGCTTGTTTGCTGCATGCATTGTGTACGTGTTTGTTTAACCTTGGCGGACTTTTACACTTGGTTTTCTTTTGCTACTTTGTATTTTTTCCATTCAGATCATTTTGATGTTTTACATTTTGTTACTGCTGACCTTTATTTTAATACAATTTGTCAAACAACCTCCTGCTCCCTCCTGCCTGCTTTTTGGGATCCGAACCCGCCATCACCACCTCGCAAACCGTGACAGAATGAATCGGCCAACCATCGGATCCCGCAGGTACATCGGACCCGTCTCATTTCCACCCTGTGCCTGGCAATGCTACGTCCACGTTAGCGCAAGCCTCGTCGAGTTTGAATTGCGTCACTCGACGAGCCGCAACGTCCACGTAAACGTCCGGCCGAGACCTCCTTCCAGGTGGCCGTCCAGGGTGACACTGGGTGACAGGCAGTGCACGCCCACGTCCAGCCACGCTGTCGTCGTGCATGACGAATTGAGTCTCATCCACGACGAGCCGTGCAACGACCGCGTCAACGTCAGTCCGAGACCCCATTCACCGCTGGATCCCGGAGCGGCTCTGGACTGGTCTCGTTCCCCCGGAGCCGGGCAGTTCACGCCCACGTCGGCGTCCGGCCGAGACCTGGTCCCATACGGCCGTACGGGGTGCCATTCTGCGCCTGGCAGTTCGACGTCCACGCAGAGCCATGCGCCGTCGCGTGAACGTGCGAGAGGGATCGCACTCACGCCCACGACGATCCGTGCCGCGTCTTCGTCCACCCCAGGCCGAGTCCCGTTCCCATCAGGCCGCCGCCCGTCGTATGCTGGAGAGGCAGCGGTTGCCCTCTCCACCGACCGTTCCCTGGCGAGTGGACCTTTTGGCTGTCATGATCTGGTTGGCGACCAACGGGGGGCGCTGTCGGCCCCGCCTGCACCTGCACAGGTGCTGGTCGTCCCGATCAGATTGGCGACCAGCGGGTAGCGACGTCAGCCCTGCCGGCAGCCTCGCAGGTGCTGGTCGTTATAATCAATGACACTTAAAAGGACACCTGGCACGATCATCCGGTGCCGATTCATTGTTTGTTTGCTGCTTGTTTGCTGCATGCATTGTGTACGTGTTTGTTTAACCTTGGCGACTTTTACATTTGGTTTTCTTTTGCTACTTTGTATTTTTTCCATTCAGATCATTTTGATGTTTTACATTTTGTTACTGCTGACCTTTATTTTAATACAATTTGTCAAACAACCTCCTGCTCCCTCCTGCCTGCTTTTTGGGATCCGAACCCGCCATCACCACCTCGCAAACTGTGACAACTGCCAGACATGTGCGAAAACTTATCCACTCCAGTGCCAGTGTTTTTGTCATTGTCATTTGAATTCCAGGACCCACAGAATATTGAGTTTTAGGACTATATAAACATTCAATACTGCGTTAAAAACCTTAGACTCCCTTCTCATCAGAAAAAAAGAGTTAGTTGCTAAATTATATGGGTCTGGAGTTATATGAGCATGAAATGAGGGAGGCTGTCCAAAATACAATGCAATACATACCTATTGATTTATATAGCGCTTTAACAACAGCTGAAGCTGAAACAAAGCATTAACATGTAAAAAAGGGGAAATGCTGCTTCCTTGTGGAAAAGAAAAAAACATTGCCATAGGCCATGGCCAGTGCTTAATCAGCACCCTAGCATGAAAAAAACAAAACTGGAACTAATATAATGGTGCTCATATTTTCAATTTCCGATTAAGTTTGTGAATTGCAGCGAACGAGCTAATCTTCAAAGTGCTTCTTTTGTCCGATAAAACTTTGAGGGCACCATTTTTTCTGGGATGCAATAAAACGGCACTGTAGGAAGGAAAATAAAGTTTTTTTTTTATTATGCAGCAGTGGAAAAAGTAAACTACTGTCAAAGTAGTGATTTAAAACATGTATTTTAGTGGAACAAGGCGAGTCTCTAAAGCGTACAGCATACAAGTAGTTTTTCCTATCAATTATATTCAATACCTTCGCCACAATGGCAAAAACTTCTCTGCACATCGACCTGTGAAAAAAAATAAACAAAAAAGAAACCAAAAACTTGCACTGCGCTTGAAATGAGAAGAAAAATAAATGACCCGAAATCTATGAAAACGGCTTTTCCAACACAGTGAATAATAATAACACAACTGAATATCAACCATAATTCATAAATGAGAGCAGAAGAATGTGTTTTGAAATATAGTTTTTAGCAACATACAGGTAACATCCGACTTACGACCGAGTTCCGTTCCGACCAAACGGTCATAAGTCGAAATGGCCGTAAGTGGAAATCCATTCAAAATGTTGAACAGAGTCTCGGAGGCTAAATGAATCGCAAAGTCCCCCCCTGCCCCCCATCACACGGTCGATTGCTGTGCGAGAGTGAGATGCTGGCTGGCTGGCCAAAATTGTCGTACTAGCGCGTTGCTGTGCCAGGCGTAGAATTATTATATTATATTATATATCTGTAGGTCGTGGTCATAACTACGTGTGGTTGTAAGTCAAGCTGGTCGTAAGTCGGATGTTACCTGTACTTGGTGCACATATATTTGTACCAGAAACCACCCTTATCGTTGATTTTCATAATTAAATTTTTGGTGAGATGAAACTATCATTAGATTCCATTAGCTGCTGTTCATAATTAACCACGGGGTCATCTTTACACATCACGACAATGAAAATGACTTTGAAATGATATCATTTAATTGCGCAAGATTATTTTTTTGGGGGTGATGAACCATTTCATGCTATTATCATTAGCCGTTAGTGTGGCGAATCCGTGTTGCACGGGTTTTAGGAAGGTTATCGTCAATTTAATCGAATACGTATGTGATTCAATGATTATTTTTTGTTGTTGTGTGTAAAGCCCCAAACACGAAACGGGATGAAATAACACACGGTGTGTCATCACTAATGCTAATCATATGAACATTTTACCGCCATTAAAATCGACATAGACATTGTAGTTTGTGTTTTTCTGTTATTACAAGTCACAACCAATCAAAGCGATAAGAAGCTTTAGATGCATTTTAGCAAAAATAGTGTCATGATAATTGCTTTCTTCTTCTATGTCACGCTGAGGCAACGCGGTTCAACAAAACAACACCGAAGTTCTTGTTTGCGACAAATTTCTCCAAACCGAGCTAATTAGCTAGCTCGTCAGCACTGTCGGTGTGTCCCAAGAACAAAAAACGCAGGCAGAGGGAGGCGAGCATGTAAATAGCATGACAACGCTGATGCAAGATGCCTTGCGTTCATTAAAAGGTTTGCCACAGCGGTAACTAAACGATGACTTTGGAAGATTTCACAATCTCGTCCTATATTGGAAGGAAAGCGTTTACTGACCTGAAAAATTGGCCTTAAAGCACAACCAACATCACTTTTTTGTTTCCTCAATGACATCAGAAAAACGTTTTATAGCATCTAAAATGCCCAAAACATGCAGTATGATATTTTTAGTCGAATGCAAATCACAAATAAAAATGACTTAAAGTGTCTAAATAGTATGTCAATTTGAAACCGGAAGTGGCCAGTTTCAGAAGGTCCCGCCCCCTTGTTCGTGGTGTCATGCCAAGACGTCTTGCCTTACTCGAGAGTCAAAACAATGGCTTCAGATTCAGAAAATAGGCTTTCTTGTTACTCATACAGTTATGAATATGATTCAAATAGTTCTGAAGAAGAAAGCATACATGTTTGCAATCAATTAAAGAATTTATTCCGGTCATTTTGATGCATCTGGTGAGAAATGTACTGACAAACTCTTTAGTCCTCACAGTACCCAAAAAAAGACAGAAGATGGCGACAAAGCTCTGTGGAAATTATCTCCTGGGAGGTTTTGTCAGAGAATGCCAAATACGCTGTAGAAATCTTGATGCAACACACAACGACTCACCATCGCGTTATTTATGTGTTTTCCTTCTATTTTCGCCGTCATCACGGATCAACACAAAGTTTTCAGACCAAACAAAGTCCCGCAAAATGCATTGAGGTGATGCAAGGTATGTCCTTTCTCAGTCAGGGGTGTTCCTTCAGTGACGTAGGGTAGGACAGGGTGAGGACTCGTCACAAAACCAAAAACAAGACTTCCGGAATATTCATCGCGAGTCTTAAAACGTAATATATATATATATATATATATATATATATATATATATATATATATATATATATATATATATGCGGTGGAATATTTGTAAAATAGGGTCAGTAGAAGTCATTTGAAGCGATTTTACAAATTATGGACACAACTTGTCCGGAGACGTCGGTTTTCCTTTCAGATAAAAATGAAATTTGATGCCAGAATCGTAGTCTGGCTAAGGCTATTCATGTTGATTTACAACTTTAGTTTGACTTCAAGATGGTGCCGCAAGAGTTGCTGACTTTACAGCAGTTCCTGTATTTTGTTTTTATATTTCTTCCTTTCCTTTCTTCTTCCTACCATCACTTTTCGTCTGTGAAATGAATGGATGGAGTGGGGACATTTCCATTTAACATCAGCAGTTATGAAAGGAGGAGGAAAGGAAAGAAAGAATGAGAAAAACAAAATACAGGAGCTACTGGAAATTCAGCCACTTCTGCGGCGGCATCTTGAAGTAAAAAAACAACAACAAAAACACAAAATACATAATATGACAACACAAAGACACAGCGAGTCATTCATTCTTCAGCACTTGTCGTGCCCTCTTTGTGACATGAAGCACAGAGGAGAGGATCAAAGCATCCTTTTCAGCAGTGGATCAGGGACGACATGGTGGAATGTGCACGTTTACTACAAGGTAAATGTTTAAAGCAAACACACAGCTGTAGCATCCATTGACAACAAGATATTGCCTCACATCTACTGTCCCACATAAATCTGCTTCAATTCCAAGCCGCGGTGCTCTGAAATATAATTTTCTCCACTGCGAGACTAATAAAGGCTAATACTATACAATTTCACTTTACTGGTTTTGTTGGCCGAAGTGTGCCCATAGAAGCGCCATCTGGAACCGCCGTTTTGTGAGAGCCATGCTCCTGAAGAGATGGCCAAATAGTCTCCTGGGAAAAGTTGCCATTTGGGGGTCGGGGGGGTCTGGCCTGGTTCAATAATTTGCACTGCCAGGAACGAGGCTCAAGCGGCCATTTTTTTTCTAGACATAAAAACACAAACACATTCGATTTATGTTCCGACGCACCCGTCACCTCAAAATGACTAAAATACATTGATGCTTCCTTCCTGTTTGCTTTTTGAAAAGGTCAACTCAGGTTTTGGATTGCTATTTTTTTAACAAGGCGTCCATCTTAAATGCAGCTGTCCATTCCTATCTGCGTCACTCACCCGCATGCAAAGTTTTCATGAAGAAATTTGACAGCTGACTGACAGCGCATCAAAAATTGAAGTATTGGTCTACCACAAAGTCGAGGACACACTTCAACCAGGAATTTTGTCGTGTGGGAGTTCCAAATGTGAATTCGCTTCACTTGTCAACATCGATTGACTGAACTGGGTGAGATTTCATTGACCCATTTATTATCACACCAACTCACATTCATAGGCATTTATTTTTATTTATTTTTTTGCTCTTTAAACGTTGTAACCTAACAATTGGCATGTTTGTTGTGAGAGGGATGACAAAAAAGCCGGCAAGTTGCTCACAGATGATTTATTCCTAATAATTTGATCTAATACAGACTTTTGGATCTCAGCTCCCTGACACAGAAATTATTCATGTGCCCTCAAATCAGTAAGAGAGACAAAAGACAAAGACTGAGACTGAGGAGCCCAGATTTATAGGTGTATCACATGCATATTCAAATTTGGCCCACACTAAGAAATCAAGCCCCCCATTATGTCCTTCCTGGGATCGACTTCACGTCTCTGTTCCCAAGGTATTTCCCGACCTCCAGGTGTGGTGGAAGGTAGATCAAAAGTTGCGTCCTGCCGAGTCAGTGTTTTGGTCACTTCCTTTTATCTCTGTTGTCCAGCGTTTGGCCATGTTGCCATTTCACACTTCCTTTGTGTGTGACAGCGGGCTCCCCTTTTATATCCAGGCACCTGAAACATATGTCTCCAACCAAACACGACATATCTGTTCTGTTATCTATTACAAGCAACGCAATGTTTATACTGATTAAACTAACTCTTATAATCTTTATCTTGAGCAATGTTTAATATGGCTGAATTAATGTATCTATTTCCTTCATAGATCAGGCCTTGAATACGTAATAAGAGCTTGATGGTTGGTTAGCCCACAGCCGCTTCTAATGTTTACTACAGATGCATGTTTTTTTAATTAAAGGACCTGAAATAACAGGGACGTGAAGTAGATCCAAGGAAGGACCAAATGGAGGGCTTGATTTCTTTGTGTGGGCCACATTTGAATATGCATGTGATAGACCTTTAAATCTGGGCTCCTCAGTCTCAGTCTTTGTCTTTTGTCTCTCTTACTGATTTGAGGATACATTAATGTTTTCTGTGTCAGGGAGCTGAGACCTAAAATTCTGTATTAGATCAAATTGTTAGGAATAAATCATCTGTGAGCAACTTGCCGACTTTTTTTGTCATCCCTCTCACAACAAACATGCCGATTGTTAGGTTACAACGTTGCACAATAAGGTAAATATTTAATTCCGTTCATAATTGTTACAATTTTAAAGGTAACTGTTAATGCTAATATTAGCTTGTAATATTCTAACAACTGCCAAGTCTCTCGTCACGTTCTCACTGTCTCTCTTTCTTCTCGTGTCGATTGCCATTTTTTTCACTTTGAATGTGACCTATTCATCTTCAGTTCCATCACCCACACATCATATTAGTGTCAGAGTGCTATTCAGGGTGATGCTGCGCTTTTATTGGATTGGAGTGGATTTGCCTTTATTAGTCTCGCAGTGGACAAATTTACATTTCACAGCAGCAAAGTTATGAAAGAAATGAAAGTAGAAAAGCAAAACATAGGAGCTGCTGGAAAGGCAGCCACTCTCGCGGCACCGTCTTGAAGTCAAAAGAACAAAAAAAACTAACACTTTATTGTGTCATTTTTATGATGCAGGTTTGAATCTTTCGGTTGTTTTAATAATAATAATAATAATAATAATAATAATAATAATAATAATAATAATAATAATAATAATAATCTACAGCAGTGACATCGGGATGTCATTCGGGTTGGAGAAATGTAGTCGGGTGGTGACTAAGAGGGGCAAGATAGTCCACACTGTAGGGGTCTCACTCCCTGAAGGAACAATAGCAGACATTGAAAACAGCTACAAGTACCTTGGTATACCACAGGCCAATGGCAACCTCGAACTAGAAACAAGGAAAGCGGCTGCGACCAAATACCTCCAGCGGGTGAGGCAAATCCTCAGAAGCCAGCTCAATGGCAAGAACAAGACCCGGGCAATAAACAGCTATGCCCTGCCAGTGATCAGATACCCTGCAGGAATAATAAAGTGGCCAAAGGAAAAGATTCAGACCACGGATGTTAAGACCGGAAAACTCCTCACCATGCATGGAGGGTTCCATCCCAAGTCCAGCACCCTGAGACTGTACACAAGCCGTAAGGAAGGAGGCCGGGGACTAGTGAGTGTGAGAGCCACTGTCCAGGATGAAACATCCAAGCTCCATGAATACATCAAAGAGAAGGCTCCAACGGATGATGTACTCAGAGAATGTCTCAGAAAATGAGGAACAGAGGATGAGGTGCTGGAAGAGGGACAATCATGGGAGGAAAAGCCCCTACATGGGATGTACCACCGAACCAAAACAGAAGTGGCTGATCTCAAGAAGTCCTATCAGTGGCTAGAGAGGGCTGGCCTAAAGGACAGCACAGAGGCACTCATCTTGGCTGCTCAAGAGCAGGCCCTGAACACCAGAGCCATAGAGGCAGGGATATACCACACCAGGCAAGACCCAAGGTGTAGGTTGTGCAAAGAGGCACCTGAGACAATCCAACACATAACTGCAGGGTGTAAGATGCTGGCAGGGAAAGCCTACATGGAGCGCCATAACCAGGTGGCTGGCATAGTCTACCGAAACATCTGTGCAGAGTATGGACTGGAAACCCCAAGGTCAAAATGGGTAACACCTCCTAAGGTAGTAGAGAATGACCGAGCAAAGATCCTGTGGGACTTCCAGATAAAGACTGACAAGATGGTAATGGCCAACCAACCAGATATTGTGGTCATAGATAAAGTGCAAAGGAAAGCCGTTGTCGTGGATGTAGCGGTCCCGAGTGATGGGAATATCAGAAAGAAGGAACATGAGAAAATCGAGAAATACCAAGGGCTCAGAGAGGAGCTGGAGAGAGCTTGGAAGGTACAGGTGACAGTCGTGCCTGTGGTGGTCGGAGCACTCGGGGCAGTGACCCACAAACTCGACGAGTGGTTGCAACAGATCCCGGGAACAACATCGGATATCTCGGTCCAGAAAAGCGCAGTGCTGGGAAAAGCACGGATACTGCGCAGTCTCACCCACCATGGGTGGTGTCTGTCCCCCATTTTAGCTCGGGTTCTCTACCAGAGGCCAGGAAGCTTGAGGGTTCTGCGCAGTATCCGTGCTGTTCCCAGCACTGCGCTTTTCTGGACCGAGATATTCAATGTTGTTCCCGGGATCCCGGGATCTGTTGCAATATATATATATATATATATATATATATATATATATATATATATATATATATATATATATATATATATATATATATATATATATATATATATATATCAAATTCTCCCTGCATAAGTGTAATGGTTGATTTGACCTTAACCAGGCAGATGCTCCACCTACCCCCCCAAAAAAGGTCGACATTTTACATTTGTGACAAAAGGAATTGTGCGTATATGGATGGATTAATATCATTTACAGCACATGTGTCAAAGTCAAACTCGCTTCCCCCCTTCAGGAAATTTAAAACACCCGCCTCCCCTGAAGCAGATAAGGGTGTGGCCTGATGGGTCGTCAGAGGCACTCAAAGACTGCTTCTTCAACACCATCTGGAACATGTTCAGACAAGCGGACACCTACAACAACACCACAGACCTCAAAGAGTACACAGACTCTGTTACCTCCTACATGAGGAAGTGCATGGATGACGTGACTGTCACCGGATCTGTCACCATCCGGGCCAACCAGAAGCCATGGCTGACGGGTGAATTCCACAGGCTCCTTAGGGCTCGGAACGCTGCCTACAAAGCTGGCGATGAGCTGGGCCTGAGGACAGCCAGGGCCAACCTGTCACGTGGCATCAGGATGGCCAAGAAACAGCACTCCAGGAGGATCGCCAAACACTTCAGGGGCAGCAGAGACACCAGGAACCTGTGGCTTGGGATACAGACGATCAAGCCCTCTCCACAGACCTGAGAGAACTCCACCACTCCGCTGAACCAGCTGAATGACTTCTTCGCCCGCTTCGAGGCAGACAACAGCACCAGAGCCATCAGGATCGCTGGCGATATCACCCACCCCCCCCACAGCCTCTTCAGCCTCCTGCCATCGGGTAGGAGACTGCGGAGTCTCCGAGCCAAGACCAGTAGGCTCAAGGACAGTTTCTGCCACCAGGTAGTCCGGAGACTCAACTCCCTCCCGGCCCTGCCCGGCCTGCCCTTTACCACTGCCACACTCACCGAACTCTGAGTACACGCTACATGCTGTACTATCATCCATCTCTATTTTTTTGTTCTTTCTTATTTTTTTTCTGCAAGACCTCACTTCAACCCTTTATTGTTGTTTGTTTTTGCATTACTACATTACGTCACTTTATATACGTCACTTCCTCACTTTACATATGTCACTACCTCACTTTACATACGTCACTACCTCACTTTCCAGACGACACTACCTCACTTTACATTCAGAAATAACATGTATTGTCTGTTGTCAATTGTATGTCTTTTTAGCCACATTATAAGTGCCTTGCATGCCTTGCACGCTGGGTCCGAGATGACATTAATTTCATCTGTGGTGTATGTCATGCACATTAGCATATTTGACAATAAAGCTGACTTTGACTTTTTTTAGTTTTCAAATCTGAAGTCAAGAATAATGACTGTTATTGTAGTTTACATCCAAAAATATGAAAATTTGGTTAGCATTTTAGCAAGCATCATGGGATTTCGCAAGTTTGATTTGCTTTTGCGGGCCTTGACTTTGACACGTGTGTTCTAATGCCTTCCCCAAATTCATAACTCCCGCCTTCGAGGAAACAGTAACTACAAAATGGCCCGCGGCAAAAAAAAAAAGTGTTTGACACCCCTGATTTACAAATTGGATGGATGGATTTGCCTTTATTAGTCTCGCAGTGGATACATTTACATTTCACAGCAGCAAAGTGATGAAAGGAATGAAAGTAGAAAAACAAAATACATGAGCTGTTGGAAAGCCAGCCACTTGCGCGGTGCCGTCTTGAAGTCAAAAGAATAAAAAAAACTAAATAATAATATGACAACACAAGGACACAGAGAGTCATTCATTCTTAAGCACTTTCTCTACCCTCTTTGTTACATGAAGCAGTTCTAGATGAAAGAGGAGAGGAAGTGTCTTTCCACCAGTGGATCAGGGATATCATGGTGGAATGTGCACGTCGACTACAAGCTAAATGTTGAAAGCAAACACACAGCTGTAGCATCCATTGACAAAAAGAGATTGTCTTACATCTCCTGTCCTAAATAAATCCGCTTCAATTCCAAGCCGCAACAGTTCCACATACGCATTGGCGCTCTGCGCTGACACTCCTTTTCTTCTTAGCGCGGGCTCCTCAAGCCATGCATATATCCAGCCGCAGACTGTCCAACAGCACCGACCTTTCCGCTGAACAAAGCGGGGCTGTGAAGATGCTTCCCATTACAGGCGCAAAAAAGCACAATGGCCCCAGAGCGGTCCAGCGATGTCAGTCGAATGGCACAGACATTCCTCCCATTCAAAAACAGTACTGGCATATTCATGCTGCCGAAAAGGCGCAACAGCTCAGCACAGTCTCCTCCTGCCATGCTATTGAAAAAATTAACCATGCCATGTCTCAATTCTGCTCTTGCAACATGTAAAATGGTCTTACCAGCCGGGCTTACCCATCTGTTTCATTTTATGAACCCACTAATGCGTCTCTGTGTTTCAATTTCTTGCCCAAATCGAGTCTTTATTGCCCAATGAATGCACTCATTCTCCCAAAATATGTTGTTGTTGTTGTTGTTGTTGTTGTTGTTGTTCGCTATGAAGAGCGGTTGCATCTCCGCGACAGATTCTTCTTAAAAGCCCATGAAGTCAACGCACATCCTGTCCTTTTCTGACCTGGTTGTACATCAAAAAGCCGGCAGAGGATATTTTTTTTCTTTATTGATGCAAATTTAAAAAAAAAACATGCGGACTTGTGTATGTGTCTACATAAAAATACCAGCTTGAGCTGTGGGATAAGCAAAGCATGGCAAACAGATTGAAAAAAACACTGTCTGTAAGAAAATAATCTGTTTCAAATTAGATATCAAGTAGACAGGATGAACTTCATTCATACAACTAGATTGAAAAATCAGTTCAGGAGGCACTTTGTAAGGGAAGGGCCAGTCAGGTCGCCTCGTCAGCCAGTTGGCTCTGCACCCCACTCATGATACTGATCAGGTTGTCACCCACCTGTTGCCAATTGGATCATTCGGGCTAGCATAAAATTTCCCTGTGGATTTTTTTGGTAAAAAAAGAGTCCCAGATGACGAGACAACCAACCCCTCATATGCCTTCTTTCTAGCTCTCTTTTGGAGTCGTAATAATGGACAAAACCGTAGCAGAGAAACATAATGTTCCCAATGCGGCCATTGATGTTCCAGATGTGACCGTTTTACACCTCTACCCGCTTGATACGCAAACTGCAGGGGGGTTTAGCTCACGGTTCCCCCTGCACTCAGTGTCCTCTCCAGAGTCTTTATATTCAAACCGTCAAAGTTTTGCTACAGATCTCGTCTGTATGCTGCGTTGAAACTCTCCAGAATTCAGCCAAGGTTGCAAATGCGCAGAAGGGCCTTACAAAGCTGA
This sequence comes from Hippocampus bargibanti, assembly GCF_051943395.1. Classification (NCBI taxonomy): domain Eukaryota; kingdom Metazoa; phylum Chordata; class Actinopteri; order Syngnathiformes; family Syngnathidae; genus Hippocampus; species Hippocampus bargibanti. The sequence goes on along the minus strand of NC_142751.1, from coordinate 2,598,196 downwards.
CTTATTCCATCATGACCTGCCACTTTATTTGTCTTAATTCCCTTCAGTTCTTTTGATTCTTTCACGGAAGCCTGAGAAGAGATGTGATGGCGGCATTACACCAGGGCGTTTAATGCCGTCCAATTAAATGCTCAGCTGGCTAAAGAAGCAGGTAAGACCGAAACGGCATTGGAGAAAAAGTGTCAATTGGGGCAAAGGAAGTTGAGTACAACAGATAATGATAATAATAATACATTTCATTTCTAAGCTCCTTCCAAAACTCTCAAGGTGATTTTACAGTCACAGGATCATTGATGAAAAGGTTTCTTCAGCCGTCATCTGTACTTCTTTGAATGTGTCGGACGTTTCGCTTTTTATCCAAGATGCTTCTTCAGCAAACTAAAGTCTTACTGGTAGTTTTCACCCTATATATATCCCTACTGTCCAGACGTGGCGGTGCTAGACTTTGCTATGATAGGTACCTGCTCTCAGGTTGGGGGATGGAAACAGTTTGATTTAGTGTGCCAAGGGGGACAGGGGGGGGGGGGATTGCCTTGTAAAGTTTCTTCTTAAGAACGCTCTGTAAGTCATTAAAAAACATCACTTTTTCCCCCTGCTTTTCTTTCTACAAGCTACGGTTTAACAAGCCACTTTGAGGAAACGCTATGACATCAATTCATTTGTAATTGACGACAAGTGCAATCCATTTGTACGAAGCATGCGAGTGACGAAGGGCAAAAAATACAGAAAGCGGCAGAGATGAATGCAGATCTCAAAATTATATACAGTGGGACCTTGGCTTACGAACCCCTTGGCGTATGAACTTTTCGGTTTACGAACATTACATTTATGAAAATTTTACCTTGGCATACAAACTATTTTTCGGGATACACACAGAGCTGCCACAATGAGTGAACGAGCCCGTTCTCCTAATAATAAAATGGTGGCCAATGTTTTTGTCCTCTATTCCCCGCCCCCAGTCTTCGGTTAAAGCCACGTGTTTGGTCAAAAACGCAGCAGTGGGGGATGGTGTTACAGACAGAGAGAGTGAGGCCATTCTCCAAAAAAACAAAATGACGTCTTCGGTTAAAGCCACGTGATTGGTCAAGAACCCAGCAGTGTGTGTGTGTGACGGGGGGGGGGGTTAAACATTAAAGAGACAGGCAGACAGACAGAGAGTAAGAGAAAACACACACACACATGAAAGGGAGATGACAGAATTTTAAACCAAAAAACAAAAGTGAAAAATAAAAAAATAAAAAACATAAAAAAATGTTAGAAAATCGATCAAAAACAGTGTAATTTAGACTCGTTTGAACGTTGATCAGAATCAGAATCATCTTTATTGCCAAGTATGTAGAACACACAAGGAATTTGTTTCCGGTAGAACACGCTGCACGAGTATCGTCGTCAAAAAAACTGCTAAGTGGCACTATACAGTTCCATTTTGGCTACTGTTGAAAGAGTTCAAAGAGTTAATGGCTTGGGGGAAGAAGCTGTTTAAATGTCTGCTGGATTTGGTGCGCATGGACCGGTAGCGCCTGCCTGAGGGGAGTAGCTGGAAAAGGTGGTGGGCAGGGTGCGGAGGGTCCAGTAGGATTTTCCGCGCCCTAGTTTGGATTCTTGCAATGTGCAAGTCCTCGAGAGTGGGTAGGGCGGTGCCAATGATTTTTTCCGCCGTCCTAACTGTCCGTTGATAATTCAAAAGCAGAGTGTAGACTGGAAGGTTAAAATATCCCATCAATCAGGCTCCACAAATAACCCGCACAAGTCATCTTTACACTTCATGCAAAAAGCTGTCAACCCGCTAAATAGATCACAATTGATGAAGAACTAGATACAATTTTCACAGAGAAAGCACCTCCAAGGGATCATTCCTCAAAATGGTGAAACAAGCCTATGTTCCTCATCAAGTGCTTAATGCTGAGGGAACCGGACACTCCATTCCATCAAGCCATTAACGACAATCACAAAGGTAAATAAAATGACTTTATTGGACTGTACAGTTTATTTCTTTAATCGTAATAATATAGAACATTTATTATACATAAAAGAAGGTATATTTTGTGTAGTTTTAAGGCTTAGAAAATTAGAAAGAAGAAAATTACATTGTATGGGGACCTGGATTATTCTCATTTTAATGGTTTCCCATGGGAAATTAATTTTTGGGATAAACACTTTTCGCCTTACACACTCTGTCTGGGAACCAATTAAGTTTGCAAGCCAAGGTCCCACTGTATATATATATATATAAAAAGCCGTACCCTGGCACGGCTTTGGCGATGTGTCACGTTAAGATAGCTTCCTGTCACTCAACGACAACAAGGACTCACTGGGTTCAAGCGGAGGAGGGGAGATAGAACTTTCAAGACAAAATATATAGGGCGGAAAAAAAATAAAGACAGCAAGGGTAAAAAAGTACATCGTAGTTTAACTCATTCACTGCCATTCACAAATTTATTCGGGAAATAAAAATACGACGTTAAGCACCATTCACGAATGTGCTGTTTTTTCATGCTTGGGTGCCGATAAAGCGCTAGTCATTGCCCCTGGCAATGTTCTTACTTTTCCACAAGGGGGCAGCATTTCCTTTTTTTCCATGTTAGCGCTTTGTTCCAGCTTCAGTTGTTGTTAAAGCATTATATAAACCAATATTTCTGTATTGCCTTGTATTGTGGACAGTCTTCCTCATTTCAAGCTCATTTAACTCCAGACCTATACAATTGAGGAATTAACTCTATTCTGATCAAAGAAGAGCAAATAAAGTTTCTAACGCTGTATTGAATTTTTATGCAGTCCTAAAACTCAAAACTGTGTGGGTCCTGGAATTCAATAATAATAATAATAATAATAATAATAATAATAATAATAATAATAATAATAATAATAATAATAATAATACATTTCATTTTTAAACACCTTTCAAAACTCTCAAGGTCACTTTACGGTCACATGATAAGTTTGGATTTGGGTAAATGTAAGTCAATGATACAAAAGCTGTAATTAAGTCAAAATCAAATACTTAAAGGACAACCGACATCACTTTTTTGTTTCCTAACTGACATCAGAAAAACGTTTTATAGCATCTAAAATACCAAAAACGAACACGAACGAAACGAAGTATGATATTTTTAGTCAAATGCAAAACACCAATAAAAATGACTTAAAGTGTCCAAAAACTACTTCAAATTGAACCCGGAAGTGGCCAGTTTCAGAAGTTCCCGCCCCCTTGTTCGCTGTGTCCCCCCACCTCGAACAAGCCTTGCTGGAGAAGCAAAACAATTGCTTCAGATTCGGAAAATATGCTTTCTTGTTACTCATCCAGTTATAAATGTTCGGTTTAAATTCTTGTTTCTTTCCTGGTTCAGTGTTCAACGAAGTTCAGTGATAAAAATATCAGTGACGATGATAGATGGTGAACAAAAAACTACTTTATTCTAGTGAGACAGAAAAAGCACTTCTATCGTCGAGGCAGGAGCGAAGTCAGAGCACACGAACAAAGATAGGAACAAAGAGAGCGAGCTCCCGCTCTGACAAGTTTTTGAATGTCCACAGCAGCGATCTGTTGTCCAATCAGCTACGGACAACTCAGTGTTGGGAGGGTCTTAGACTGAAGTTGGAGCCGTTGCCTCTTTGCAACGACTATTGAACTAATAAGCTTGGTAATGCTATGTAACTAAATTAAACGTGCAATAATCATAATGTGTACTAAACTAAACATGAAATAACATAATATGTTTACTAATGTGCATAAAAGACTCTATCATTCCCTCCTGTTGTACATTTAAACATCAGTTCATAGATTTCCAAAAGTTTTCATGCATGCATGTCATACTAACTGCACAGGGAACCATTCTTTATTCTTGCTTTACTAATCTAATCTAATCTAATCTAATCTAATCTAATCTAATCTAATCTAATCTAATCTAATCTAATCTAATCTATCTAACAATATCTAATATTATCTAACCTAATCTAACTAACACCATGGAGAAGGCGAAAAACCTCTATCACAACTTTGCTGCTGTGATATGTAACCTCTCCATTTGTGAGGGTTTTTAAATTTTAATGAGGAAAACTCCTTCTCGGCTCTCCGTTTCTTTTTTTTGCTTTTGTTTGTTGGAGCAACCACACTCTGGCCATGGTGTACTATTCCTAGCTACAACACAGGGTCGCCTTCACGCATTTGTTGATACAAAACCTTTGCGTAATTCACCTGAGAATTAGTTATCATATTCATTAGTGTTGCTCTTAAGCATGGAATAATACAACCAATGACTAAGAAAATAAGTACAATCACAATTGCGAAAGGGATAAACACTCTGAGCAAAGTCCGATACCAAGGGCCCCCAAAGAGCCCGTCAAAGATCCACGGTTGATCAGGCCGGTGATCTTTGGCCATGGAATCTCTGAGATCCCTGACAACAGACAAAGCATCAGTCATGTTTATGGAATTCGCTTCTTCGGGTATGTACGTACAACAAGTGTCACCCACCATAGCACAGACGCCCCCTTGTGGGGCCGTCAAAAGGTCCAAAACCATTCTATTTTGCAGCACCATTTGTCTAATTGCTGCAATTTCAGTGTTTTGCATTTCATCGACTTCCAAACTGGCATTTACAAACACTTGAAACCTGTAGTCAATTGTTTCAATTCGTAGCATGTTTTTAGCCACTCCAATTTGTGGAAAAAGAGCTAACATTACCTTACTTCCCGTGCTATGGTGTTTGAATTGTTCTGGAACATCAGTTCCCCAGATCGAATCATGGGGCTTAAACGACACTCTTCTTTTCACATGATGGTGCGCTGGACGACTGGTAACGATGAAAGTATTGTCAGTTACAGTAACAGGTGCGCACATACCGTAGGCTCTCGGAGGAATAAAAGAATATACTTTCCAACCACATAACCACCAAAGATGTGAAGATACGGATAATATGGTGACATTGGTGTTTAACGGTAGCACATATAAACATCTATCCTCAACTATAAAACCTAAGTTTTGACCTGTACCGTATATTGCAACGCATACTGGTAATCGCAATCCGCTCTCGGTCATAACCTGATTTTCAGTTTCCAAAATGGTATCTAAACTTGGAACAATCTCTCCTCTCGAAGCATTGCGAAGAACTGGAAAATGTTGATCAGGTTTATGCGAAGATATTAACATATAAGCAGCTTGAGCCATTTTATCTCCAAATACCTTTGAATGCACTCGTTGTTGCGTCACTGAATGTGGCATATAGGAACAAACAAAGCAATTACTTTTCCTATTTTGTTTAGCAATTAGTGTAGCATAACGATACCACGTGATTGATAACAACGGATTCCAGTCATGTTTTTCTCCTGCAAACGGTTGATATAATGCGTCCATGACACCTGAATTTTTGGCTTTTTTGGCAGGTATTTCAACATAGGCTGTCAGTCTGATGTGCGGTTTATTTTGGAACGGCGATGTCACGACTGGTGATGTCAAAGATGACATGATGCATATAGTTACGGGAAAACCAGTGTGATGTTCACGAGAATCAGGACAGAGTCTCAAATCCATGCATCCTGCAACATCATGAGTTATGATAGCGAGTTGGATATCAGTCATTGTACCAGTTCCAGTTCCTGTTCCTAACCAGTTCCCTCGAGCTATCTTGACGACGATTCGTTTTGCTTCTTGGGCACAGCTATTTCGAACCCATTCTGTGTTAGGCTTAGAATGGACCACAACGGAATCCCAACCAGTGGTCCAAGCCTTCCCGGACTTGATACGAGCGTAGCAAAACTCTTGAGGATAATTGCTTCCATCTTGTCGTGCTTCGCTCACGAGGACGCTAAGGGGAAATGACACAATTCCTGCAGCTTCTAGTGGAAAGCAGGCTACAGGATGTGCCATGCTTGGACACTTTTCTGCCGTCGTTGGTTGTAAGGGTGGAGTTTGGCAGGCTGATGGAATGGGAGGCTTTACGTGCGTCATCTGGATTGCCTCCACTAATTCATACATCAAGATGATGTGGACCAAACCCATGGCTATTGAGTAGTTTGGCTCCGTCTCTCTTCCACCTGCTCCGGATCTGGTTGGTGAACGATTTTGCAATGGCTTTGATGCACCCAGGTAGATCTCTCGGCGATCTTGATGGCAGTTGGAGTTGTTATCAGCACGGTAAATGGCCCCTCCCAGTTTGGTGCAGACCAGGACTTCCTCTTGAACGCCTTGATCAGCACCTCGTCTCCGGGGCGCAGCAGTTTCTGTTCCTGTGGAGGGAACAGAACGGACTGCGGCAGTACACATGCTGACTGGACCTCTTTTGTTGTAAACATTTCGCACATCCATTTTGCCAACAAAGCGCCTGGATCTGATTCATTTTCTTGCCAGGGCACACCTTCCCATAATGGCAGGATGAAAGGTCTGCCATGCAAGATCTCAAAAGGCGTTAAGCCGTTATTAGTGGGTGTTATTCTCATATTTAGTTTAACCAAAAACAGACATTCAGGCCATGGTTTGTCTGTTGCCTCCATAGTTTTTCTAAGTCGATTTTTTATCGTACCATTCATTCTTTCAACTAATCCTGCACTCTGTGGATGATATGCACAGTGGTTCTTTAATACCTAAATGTTCAGAAATTTTAGTTATTACGTCATTAACAAAATGTGGCCCATTATCACTCCAAATTATTCTTGGTATGCCATGTTCTGGAATAATATGTTTGCATAATGCTTTTGCAATGCATAATGCATCGGATTTCTTTGAAGGCACAATTTCCACCCATTTGGTGAATGAATCGATTAACACCAAACAGTATTTATAAGAATTACTTGTGCTTAGTTCAATGAAATCCATGTGGACCACTTCAAAGGGGTGTGACCCCTGTGGAAATGTTCCTCTTTTTGGTCGCATGTTACTGTGGATTGTGTTTACAGCAAATCAAACAACTCCGACAAAAAATTTTTGCATACGAGTTGAAACCTCTGCTTAAATGGAATACTTTCCCTGCTATAAACACCATGCCCGCTGTTGATACATGTGAACTACCATGGCTCAATCGAGCCACCATAGGGAACATGTTTCTCGGTAAACATGGTTTGTTGTCTATTTTATACAGATCATCAACGAGCTTAGCACCATCGGCAAGCCACAAATCTTTTTCGGATTTTGTAGCGAACGCTTGCATGTCCTTCAAAACTTGTGTAGGCACTAATTCACGCATTTCTTGATTTACCAAATTGAAAGTAGTCTGAGCAGCCTTCTTGGCGGCTGCATGTGATCTTGCATTACCTGTGCAAACTTCGGTCTTTAGCCCTCGTGTGTGCTGCATATTTGCATACAGCGTTACCTGTGCAAACTTCGGTCTTTAGCCCTCGTGTGTGCTGCATATTTGCATACAGCTACACTTTTTGGAAGGAGGATAGCTTTCAATAAGCCTCTCAATAAATCTGCATGTTCAACAGATTTTCCGTTCGATGTAGTCATTCCTCTGCGGTTCCGCTGAGTTGCAAAGCAGTGAAGTGTGGAAAACGCGTATTGACTGTCTGTAAAAATGGTCACTGTTTTCCCTTCCGCCCATTTACACGCTTCAGTCAATGCAACAATTTCTGCTGCTTGTGCTGAATACGTGTTTGGTAATGAGCCATCAGCAATAATTTCAACATCGGTCACAACAGCATAGCCTACCCTGTTAGCCCCTGCATCTGACGTAGACGCAGAGCCGTCAACGTACAGGTAGATGCTGTCAGGTAAAGGTGTGTCTTTCAAGTCTGGTCGTGGTTTGCAGTTCTCATTTATTCTGTCAACGCATGAATGTGGTTCTCCGTCAACAGGTAGAGGTACAAGTGTCGCTGGGTTAATGCTATTGCACCTCTCAACAGTTATGTGTGGTTGTTCCAGCAAAGTTGTCATGATAGACAAATGTCGTGCTGGTGACAAGAAGGTCATTTTCGTGCCTGTAATCAATAAGTCAACCGAGTGTGGTACCATCAGCGTTGTGGGATGAAAAAGTACTAGTTCAGCTGACGACTGAACTGCCAACGCTAAGGCATGCTGGAAGAACTGCAGCCACTGGATCCAGTCTTTTAGAATAAAATGCAACTGGTCTCAGCTTTTGTCCATGCTTTTGTAACAGGGCTGAAGTCATGTATTTGTCTTTGCAGTCAACTGTTTGAACAAAAGGCTTGTCATAGTCAGGCAAAGCTAAGACGCTAGTGTTTGCTATCAAATTTTTTAATTCTGTAAATGCTTTACTGCCCTCTTCAGTCCACTGAATAGAGTCTTTCAGTGCCATCTCGTGTTGTTATATAAGTGTCAATAATGGTTGAGTAACTTGTGCATAATGCGGAATCCAAGTTCTGCAATAATTGCACAGTCCCGAAAACGTCATCATCTGTTTTTTCGTCTTAGGTCAAGGAACCTGCAAAATTGTCTGTTTTCTTTTAGTTGTCAACTCTCTTCCCTTTCTTGACAAAAGATGTCCTAGGAAAACAACTTCTTTTTGGCAAAACTGTAACTTATCCAAAGAAGCTTTGTTACCTGTATTCGCTAAATATTGGAACAAAGCTATTGATACAGTCTTGTTCTCATCTTCAGTCGGTGAAGCAATTAAGATGTCGTCAACGTACAAAAGAATCTGAGAGGACTCAGGATGTTTAAAATCAGCAATACACGAAGACATTTCCTGTGAAAAAAATTGTAGGGCTATCTGCAAACACTTGTGTCAATTTTGTATATGTATATTTTTTCCCATTAAATGTAAATCCGAACCAATGACGTGAATTTTTGTGTAACGGAATGGAGAAAAAGGCATTGCTCAAATCAATTACTGTAAACCATTTTTTGTCAGGTTTTAAACTGTTCAATAATGTGTGTGGGTCTGGCACACACGGAGCACGTGATTGTATGGATTTATTTATCTGTCGTAAATCATGCACCATTCTCCAAACTCCAGATTCCACTTTTTTAACAGGAAATATCGGTGTATTACATTCACAAGTTGGGTCTTCAATCAAAATACCAGCCTTCACCATATCTCGTATTACAGGAGTGATGCCAATAATAGCATCCTGTTTTAATGGATATTGTTTAAGTCTTGGTCGATAAGTCGTTTTAGGCAATACTTCAACTGGTTTTGCTGTTTTAAGTAAGCCCACATCTGTTTTTCTCGATGACCAAAGGGTGGCAGGGACGTCTGGAAAGTCCTCCGCCCCTAGAGTGGCCATTAGTCATAATTCTAGTGAATCAACCTTAACTGGGTCTCCCATAGCGTCAACTACGAATGACTCCAGAAAGTTCACTTTTCTGGGTTTGTACCCTTCTTCTGTTGGTATTAAAGCTATTTGTAATTGTTGTAACAAGTCTCTCCCCAACAAATTTATTGGACACTCTCCACTCAAGACCATAGTGACCTTGTATTGAGTTAGTCCCTCATCTAAAATTTTTATTGGTTTAGAAATAGGTAACAATGTCACTTTCCCATCTGCAGATACCACAGAAATTTGTTGTTGACTCGGAGTGACACCTGGAATGGTGTCTCTTAACACTGATCTGCATGCACCACTATCGCAAAGAAATTTGACATCTTTTTCCCAATTTTTAGCCAATATGTGCAATAGATGAAGCGACAGTTTCATCGTCAGAGCTTACTTTGGAAGACATCGCGACCATTGCTTTCACCTCTTTCTTAATCCGTTTCATCTCAAGTTCCTGTTCTCTGATTCTTGCTTGTGCCATCCAGGTCTCACAAGCAAGGATCTCGGCCCGAATCTTCCTAAGAGACTTGCTAACCGCGGATGCCTCCTGTAATTTTAATCGAAACATGATCTCTCTCAAAGGTTGAACTTGCAAAGCACCAGAAAATTCACCATGTTCCATCCACTTCTTACAATAAAGTTCACTTCCTGGGAACTTTTTAGACATAAATTCAACATCCCGATGAATTGGAGTCTTTTTAGAAAAAATAGCACCCATTTTCAATTTTCCAACAAACGAATTCCTTCTGTAACTATCACTCAGAAAAAAGGCACACAAAGATGTTGATTCGAACACAAAGAACAAAGGGCGCGAACCGCGCCAAACCTCAGTCACGATGCGCGTTCACGCACACACAAGAAATGCACTTACGCGCATACACAGACACACGCACACACACACGCACACACACACACACACACACACACACACACACACACACACACACACACACACGCACTAACGGCTCAAATGACTTCTTCGCCCCCCACCTTTTTTTCTTTGTGAGACAAAGGAACTTTTCTGTATCACTATTCAAGCACAGAACAAACCATTTTAAATGTATTAAATTTCAGATAACCCAGTACCGTAGCAGCTGCTCTTTAAAATAACATATAACGTCCGCATCAGAATTAAAAAACCTTTCGGTTTCCCAATCCCAAAACGGCCCTCACACAGAACTGAATCCCAGGGTATAACAATTTTTCCGCTGGAAGACTTGTGGATAAACCAGACAAATCTGGCCCATAAAAGCACCAGTATCTGTCGCGTGCACCCTTCCGTCATGCACCACCGGTCCCGTCTTCTTATTGGGCCCACCTCAGTCCAAAGAAAACCGCGTTACACCGGTAGGTATATGGGCTACATGAATGAGACACCTCTGGCCAGAAAGGAGTCTCACAATACATTCAAATAATGGCTGCTAGCTAGCGCGTCACTCACCTAGTGAACTAGTGAACCTCGAACACAAGCCGCGTAGTCAATCAGTCAGAACGATGGGAGATTCACAGCCGCCAGAAAGAACAGATATTCTTCCCGTCTCTTGTGAGGACTCACAAGCAGGCTTCAGCGAAGAGCGGAAAAAAAACAAACTTCGCTTTTCTCCGTAGGTTGACGCCAGCCAAGAAGCAGGTTCACCGCGCGTCGCCACGCGTCGTCACCCGTAGAATTCTTTTCTCTTTTTCTTCTTCTTTCTCGGGCAGAACCACCGGGAACTTCTTGAGCTTTTTTCCCGTCTCCTGTTGACTGGGGCGCACAGGTGGCACTCCTCAAATGCTCGGGCTGGTTGACTGGCATGGGTCACGGCACCAATTAATGTTCGGTTTAAATTCTTGTTTCTTTCCTGGTTCCATGTTCAACGAAGTTCAGTGATAAAAATATCAGTGATGATGATAGATGGTGAACAAAAAACTACTTTATTCTAGTGAGACAGAAAAAGCACTTCTATCGTCGAGGCAGGAGCGAAGTCAGAGCACACGAACAAAGATAGGAACAAAGAGAGCGAGCTCCCGCTCTGACAAGTTTTTGAATGTCCACAGCAGCGATCTGTTGTCCAATCAGCTACGGACAACTCAGTGTTGGGAGGGTCTTAGACTGAAGTTGGAGCCGTTGCCTCTTTGCAACGACTATTGAACTAATAAGCTTGATAATGCTATGTAACTAAATTGAACGTGCAATAATCATAATGTGTACTAAGTTAAACATGAAATAACATAATATGTTTACTAATGTGCATAAAACACTCTATCAATAAATATGATTCAAATAGTTCTGAAGAGGAAAGCATACATTGGATTGGATTGGATTTGCCTATATTAGTCTCGCAGTGGAGACATTTACATTTACAAATACAAGTTGTTCTGTGGGTGAGCAGCGGCAGACACACGCGCCAGCGTTCACTCAACCCGGAAGTAATTTAATTAAGATGGAAAGCTAGCCAGCTAGCTAAGATATAACCAATAGCTAGATAGCTAGATAGCACAGAGCTAGTGAGCTAGCCTGCTAATAGAGCCCAAATAGATAGCCAGCTAGGTAGCTAGGTTGGTAGCCAGATTGATATATAGCTTGATAGCTACATAAATAAAGTGAACCTAGTGACAATGATAAAAACCCTGGCATTGGAGTGGACATATTTTTGCACATTGTCTAGAAGTGAATGAGTGAAAAATTATACAATTATATCACCATAGTAACCAGTTCTTAGGGTGTCCAGTTTATCATGATATCATATTACAGGTTGTCATTATTGGCGTGTTGGACATTATTTTTTCAGCGGCCTTGTAACATGTGCGTGCATCCCGTCTGTTAGATCCAATTGCTTATTTTCAGTATTCCATTCAGGTTGGAAAAACTGGTGACAGAAATAACGTGTGTCCGCCGGTCAAATTAAATTATTGTTTTTGCTGGAGAAGCGTTATCAAACTCATTACATTGAGCGACACGCTTGCGACGGCGGTGTTCTCTGCAATTCATGAATGGATTTGATGCACGGACACACAACACATTCTTCATTTAAGAAATGATGCTAGCAAACAAATGCGACATGCTAATTAATTCCTTTCTGGTGGACTCCGTTGTGCTTGAGAGTGATTGTGTTTGTAAATGCAAAAAAAAGCTTTGATACAGCTCTTGTCTGAAATGTTAGCCGAGGCTAGTCTATTGTCTTTTCTGCCACTATTGACTAACAATGATATTTTCATTAAAAAAACTGCAAAACAGCACTTCAATTTTAGAATGTAATATTTGAATCGGCAATACTACTTCGTCATCCACAGATAAGCATCCCGGAATATGTTGTTTACCTTTTGAGCAAACCACCACCATTTTAAATAACATTTTAATGTTTTGATTAAAAGTACACAAGGAGTGATTGAATACAGCTCAAAGCTGTATTCATAATAAAAAGCTGTATTAATATGAATATGAATATGAATATAAATCTAAATCTTAATATTAATATTAATATTAATATTAATAATAATATGAATATGAATATGAATATGAATATGAATATGAATAAGAATATGAATATGAATATGAATATGAATATGAATATGAATATTGATATTAATATTAATATGAATATGAATATGAATATTAATGTTTTTGTGAAATGTAAATGTAAATGTTTTTTCACCTTCCACAAGGGGGCAGCATTTCCCTTTTTCCATGTTAGCGCTTTGTTCCAGCTTCAGATGGTGTTAGAGCGCTATATAAATCATCTAGAACTGGTTCATGTCACGAGGGTACAGCAAGTGCTGAAGAATGAATGACTGTGTCTTTGTGTGGTCGTGTTATTTGTTATTTAGTTATTTTTGTTTTTTGTTTTTTTACCCCAATATGGCGCCGCGAGAGTGGCTGCCTTTCCAGCAGCTCCTGTATTTTGTTTTTCTTCTTCTTTCTTTCCTCTTCCTTTCATCTCTTTGCTGCTGTGAAATGTACATTTTTCCACTGCGAGACGAATGAAGGTACATCCAATCCAATCAAATCCAATACAATCCAATGGATGCAACCGCTTCGTGTTTGCTTCCAACATTTAGCTCGTAGCAGATGTGCACATTCCACTATGAGGTCCCTGCTCCACCGGTGAAAAGGAAGCTTTGATCCTCTCCTCTTTCATCTAGAACTGCTTCATGTCACAAAGCGGGTACAGCAAGTGCTGAAAAATGAATGGCTCTCTGTGTCTTTGTTCTGTCATGTTATTTGTTATTGAGTTTTTATAACTTCAAGATGGCACCGCGAGGGAGGCTGCCTTTCGAGCAGGCCCTGCATTTGGTTTTCTACTTCTTTCTTTCCTTTCCCCTTCCTTTCATAACTTTGCTGCAGTGAAATGTAAATTTCTCCACTGCGAGATAATTAAAACTACATCCAATCCAATATGTATTGTGTTTTGTACAGCCGGCACAATTTCAAGCTCAGATAACTCCCGACTCATGTAACTTAGGAATTAACTCTTTCTTTATGAAAGAAGGGAGTCTGAGGTTTCTAACGCTGTATTGAATGTTTATGTAGTCTTAAAACTCAATATTCTGTGCGTCTTGCAATTTGACTGAAAATGACAAAAACTCTGGCACTATAGTGGACACATTTTTGCACATTATCTGACACTGACTAAGTTAAGATTGTACCCTCATTTTTTACCCTCTGTCTCCAAATTATTCGGCCATTTTCACACAAATTTTGTGTAAAAAAATGGGCAAACAAGAAAAATACCCCCAAAATATATTCCACCACTCATTTGAACTAAACAGCTGCTCTTTAGGATTTCTTCCTGTTTGGATTTCGCATGGAATGAAATGCTTCTCAAGTACTTCAAACTAGGGACAGACAAGTTGTGTCCATAATTTGTAAAATCGATTCAAATGACTTCTACTGAGCGTATTTTACAAAGATTCCACCGCATATAGCTGTATTTTACGTTTAAGGACACGCGCTGAATATTCCAGAAGTCTTGTTTTTGAGTTAGTGACGAGTCCTCACCCTATGTCACTGAAGGAACGCCCCTCACCGAGAAAGGACATACCTTGCATCACCTCACTGCATTCTGCTGTACTTTGTTTGGTCTGAAAACTTCGTGTTGATCCGTGGAAAACACATAAATAACGCGATGGTGGATCGTTGTGTGTTGCGTCAAGATTCTACAGTGTATTTGATGTTCGCTTACAAAACGTCCCAGGAGACAATTTACACAGAGCTTTGTCGCACTCTTCTGCCGTGGGTACCGTGAGTAATAAAGAGTTTGTCACTACAGATGCATCAAAATCTTCTTTTCCTTTCGGCTTTTCCCTTGACAGGGTCGCCACAGAATCAAAATGACCGGAATAAATTCTTTAATCGATTGCAAACATAAGTCCAAGATGGCGCCCGAGCAGGCAGCCGTCAGCAAGTGCTCTCGTGAGACTTGCTTCTTTTGTTTCTGTCTTGTTTTTGTGTTTTGTTTTGTCACTTTGTGTTGTTGTGCGTCGTATGGAACGGATATGGATTTTTTTCTGCATTTTTGGCCACAACATTCTTTAAGGAAGAGACTGTGCTGAAAGGTTGCGCCTTTTCGGCAGTACTGTTTTTGAATGGGAGGAATGTCGGTGCCATTTGACTGGACGGTGCCATTTGCTGGACATCTCTGGGGCCATTGTGCTTTTTTGCCTGTAATTGGCAGCATCTTCACAGCCTCGCTTTGTTCATCAGAAAGGTCGGTGCTGTTGGACAGTCTGCGGCTGGATGGATGCATGTCTTGAGGAGCCCGCCATAAGAAGGAGCATTAGCGCAGAGCGCCGAGCCGTATATAGAACTATCGCGGCTTGGAATTGAAGCGGATTCACGTGGGACAGGAGATGTGAGACAATCTTTTCATCAATGGATGCTACAGCTGCGTGTTGCTTTCAACATGCATGTCATGTTATTTGTTATTTTGTGTTTTTTTGTTCTTTTGACTTCAAGACGGCGCCGCGAGAGTGGCTGCCTTTCCTGCAGCTCCTGTATTTTGTTTTTCTACTTTCGTTCCTTTCATCACTTTGCTGCTGTGAAATGTAAATTTCTCCACTGCGAGACGAATAAAGGCAAATCCAATCCAATCCAATGTATGCTTTCCTCTTCAGAACTATTTGAATCATATTTATAACTGGATGAGTAACAAGAAAGCATATTTTCCGAATCTGAAGCAATTGTTTTGATTCTCCAGCAAGGCTTGTTCGTGGTGTCCCCCCACCACGAACAAGGGGGCGGGAACTTCTGAAACTGGCCACTTCCAATTTGAAGTAGTTTTTGGACATTTTAAGTCATTTTTATTGGTGTTTTGCATTTGACTAAAAATATCATACTGCGTGTTTTTGGTATTTTAGATGCTATAAAACGTTTTTCTGATGTCAGTTAGGAAACAAAAAAGTGATGTCGGTTGTCCTTTAAGTAATAATAATAATAATAATACATTTAATTTACAAGCGCCTTTCTGAACACTCAAGGACACTTTACAACAAAGACAACACACAAAACAGTAAAATCATGCATAAAACAATAAATAATAAAACAGCAGAATAAATTAGACCATGAAAGCAAGTTTAAACAGGTGGGTTTTCAGGTGAGATTTGAAAGTAGGAAGGGAGTCAATGTTGCGGATGTTGGGTGGAAGTGAGTTCCAGAGTACTTGATTTCGACTTAATTACAGCTTTTGTATCATTGACTTACATTTACCCTTGTTTGCTGGAACTGGGGTAAATGTGCAAGATGATAGGCAGCAAAATCTGCGGGTGAATTGTCTCCATAGAAACCGTACAATGCATGCTCGTCGCTTTGAATGCATCTTTTTTTGTACATATTTTGTACATATTTATGATACATTTGTGATACCTTCGCCAAAGCAAAGTGATACTCAGGTGGGGAAAAAAGTAATGTCAGTTGAGCTTTACCAGTTTACTATTTACAAAATGTCCCTGATCTATTGGGTACATTTAATGCCAACAAACTTCTTCAAGGTAAAGACACATCATAGGTACTGGATTCAACAGAGTAAAAGGGGATCATCGGTGGGATGCAAAAAAAACATGAGTTGCCAATTTATAACCTTTTGACCTCTTGCAACTTCACAATGTTGAATACACATATTGTCACATCAATCTAGCTAGCTGGCTTTCTAGCTAGCTGGCTTTCTAGCTAGCTAGCTAGCCAGCTAGATCCCCATTAGCTAACTAGGTAGATAACATCTATCTTTTTAGACAGCTAGCTAGCTAGATAGATAACATCTATCTTTCTAGCTAGGTAGCTGGATAACATCTATTTTTCTAGCTAGCTAGCTAGATAACATCTATCGTTCTCGCTATCTATCCTTCTACCTAGCCAGCTAGCTAGATAACCACATATCCTTTAAGCTACATCTTTCTAGCTAGGTAGACAGATAACATCTACCTTTCTAGCGAGCTAGCTAGCGAGCTAGATAACCATCTATTTTTCTAGCGAGCTACCCATCGATCTTTCTAGCTAGCTACCCATCTATCTTTCTAGCTAGCTATATACCCATTTATCTTTCTAGCTAGCTACCCATCTATCCTTCAAGCTAGCTACCTATCTATCTTTCTAGCTAGCTAGCTAGATACCCATTTATGTTTAGAGCTAGCTAGACACCCATATATCTTTTTAGCTATCTACATAGCTATACATCTCTCTAATGGTCTAAATTATATTGGTTTGAGGCTATAATGTCGAGGAGGTACATCCGATAAAAATTAAAACCGAAAGGGGAAATGTGACACACAAAGCAGTTATATAGGATAGGTGAAACGTGATGTGGGCCAAATATATCGTCATTGTACGCAGCCCCACTTTTCCATGTCGTAACGACAAAATATTACAACGCGGACAGACTGTCCTTAAACCCTGGTAAGTGAGTAAAAAGTAACACTGGATATATGTATCTCAGCTCCATTTGTCGCATTAAAGTTTATACCATTTGTCTTTGTCACTGACTGGCATTTTCTCACTTGGCCTTTTATTTTTTTTATTTTCATCATAAAACACATGATATTGGATAGGCGAATTGAAAGTGTAACAATGTGACATTTGGGATCTGATCATAAAGACCGTAAATGAGTCTCATCCAAAATGAGCACATACTCTTTTATCCCCCTTGACTTGACCACCGAATAACTCAAACGCACATTTACAATATACACGGTAACACCCGTATTGCTGGTGGATTGCATCTGTGTGTTGGTGTTTCTGAACTCTCGGGCACATTTTATTCTTTATTAATTTTACTCCCAAATGTATATTTAAGGAACAGAAGCTATCTAGATACCTAGCTATCTCTTAGCTATCTTTTAGCTAGGTAGCTTTCTATCAATTTGAGCTACTTCCTGTTAGTTATATAGCTGCATAGCTATCTAGGTATCTATCTAGCTATCCTTGCTATCTATTAGCTATCTATTATCTAGCTAACTTTCCATCCATTTAAGTTACTTCCAGGTTGAGTTAACGCTGGCGCGTGTGGCAGCCGCTGCTCACCACAGTAAAACTTTTTTGAAAGGCTCTTATAAATCTACTTCTTTTCCTTTCGGCTTTTCTATTCAAGGGTTCGCCACAGCGAATCAGTAACCTCCATCTTCAGAGGTATGATACGCATGTTTGTTTTGGCCAAGCTTTTACGTCTGATGCCCTTCCTGACACAACCCTCTGTATTTATCCGGGCTTCTTTGTGGCTACAGCTCTTATAAATGAAATGTATTATTATTATTACAATCATTATTTTTGTTTTTCATGTTTTCTGTTTCTGTCAAGATCTGGTTGGCGACCAAAGGGTGGCGTTGTTGGCCCCGCCTGCACCTTCACAGGTGCTGGTCATTCCGAGCCTTGGCGGACTGCCACGTTCGGATTGGCGACCACCGGATAGCGCTGTCAGCCTGCCTGCTGCCTCGCAGGTGCTGGTCGTTACAATCAGTGACACTTAAAAGGACTCCCGGCACGATCATCCGGTGTCGGGTCATTGTTGGATGTATTGTGCATTGTATGCTGTGTATGCGTTTGTTTCATCTTGGCAGACTTTTACTCTTGGTCCTTGGACTTTGATGTTTTAGATTTTGTTCCTGTTGACGTTATTTTAATACAATTTCAATACAATTTCTCAAATACAACGTGCTGTATTTTGTATTTTCCTGCCTGCTTTTTGGGATCCACATCTGCCATCACCACCTTTCTAAACGTGACAGTTTCATGTAATATCTCAAAGTCATCATCAGAGACTATGATGGAAACAGACAAGTCTGACAATCCGCATTGTGTCCCTGTTGCTTCATCAAAACACATTTTCCCCATAATTCTAAGGGACGGGCACAAACATTTTTTTCCGTGCACAAAAGCGTCCAATAATGTGTCAATGAATTGACAGTCTTATTTAATGCCCCTCATAAAGACCTGCATTGTCCACTTGGCAGCAAAACTTTTGAAATTAAAGATATTTCGAGACTAAAAATGCTTTTGCAGAAAATCTCTCATCTCATCTCATTTTCCGTACAGCTTATTCCTCATTAGGGTCGCGGGGGTTGCTGGAGCCTATCTCAGCTGTCTTCGGGCACGAGGCGGGGGACACCCTGAATTGGTTGCCAGCCAATCGCAGGGCACACAAAGACGTACAACAGTCA
Source organism: Hippocampus bargibanti (assembly GCF_051943395.1). Taxonomy (NCBI): domain Eukaryota; kingdom Metazoa; phylum Chordata; class Actinopteri; order Syngnathiformes; family Syngnathidae; genus Hippocampus; species Hippocampus bargibanti. Next base: position 2,579,362 of record NC_142751.1, on the reverse strand, counting down.
CTCTCACACTCACACCTAGGGACAATTTGGAGTGGTCAATCTGCCTGCCATGCATGTTTTTGGAGTGTGGGAGGAAACCGGTGGACCCGGAGAAAACCCACGCGGGTCCGGGGAGAACATGCAAACTCCACACAGGGAGGCCGGACCGGGACGCGAACCGGCGACCTCTGCACTGTGAAGCCGGTGTGCTAACCACTTGACTACCGGGCCGCCCTTTGCAGAAAATGCCATAGTCAAAAAGAAGAATGCCAGTAAAGAGCATGCAAGAGCAGGTACATAAGGACAAAAAACATATTTGAGTATGGAAAAGACAGATTTCACGTGTGCACGCATGTATGCACTTTATTTAAGGAGACACTTATGCTACAGTGTGACATGGTGAAGGCAGTTACATTTCTGAAGAGGGCCCCAGAGGAAGATGGAAAAAAACGAGGCGTGAGTATTTGGGAAAAAAAAAATGCTTGGGAATTATGACATGTCAGGGGTATGTTTTTCTTTTTTTTGATGATTCAGTCGGTGAGGTTGAAACGAAGTTGTGGCTTTTGTGGAGGAAAATCACATGAAATTGCATGGATGATGAGCGAGAGCATAGGTGTGTTTGTGTGACTGTGTGTCGGCATATAAAAGCGCCACGATTCCAACAATCATACCGTATTCCTGCCGAATTGCTTAAGACGTCAGTTTAAACACAACAAAACATGCAGAAATTATTCCGAACATACTGAAGCTTTTTAAAAGTCATGATAGTCAATATATATAATGAAAAAAATGCTTTGAATTTAGTGAATTTATTTCAACAAGTGCATGCGTCTGTGTAAGATCTCAGTCGTACAGGAGTGGTCCATCAATGAAAAGGTTTCTTCAGCCGTCATCTGTGCGTCTTTGAAGGTGTCGGGCGTTTTGCTTCTCATCCAAGAGGCTTCATCAGCTAACACAATTTTTGCTGGTAGCTCTAGCATGTGTATCCCTACTGTCCAGAGGTGGTGGTGCCAGACCTCTGCTCTGATAAGTCCCTGCTCTAAGGTTAGGGGGAGCAGAGGACTATTTTCTGAGGCTACACTGATTACTTCTATTGTCCTGACTGATTACATCTTCATCATCATCATACATTTCATTTATAAGTGCCTTTCAAAACTCTCAAGGTCACTTTACAGACACAGGATAAGTTTTTCTGTGGTTGAGCAGCGGCAGCCATACTTGCCAGCGTTCACTTAACTCGGAATAGAAAACTAGCTAGCTAATAGATAGATAGATAGCTACCTAATAGATAGCTTGCCAATAGATAGATAGGTAGATAGATAGCACACCAGTTAGGTAAATAGCTAATAGACAGCAAATAGATAGCTAGCTAGATGGCCAGCTAGATTTGTACAATCTTCTTCTTCTTTTCCTTTTGGCTTTTCACTTCTGGGGTTGCCACAGCGAATCAATGTCCTCCATCTATCCTGGTTTTGCGCATCCTCTTCTCTCACACCAGCTACCTTCATGTCCTCTTTGACCACATCCATAAACCTCCTCTTCGGCCTTCCTCTCGGTCTCCTGCCTGGCAGTTCAAGGCTCAGCATCCTCTACCGATATAATCACTCTCCTCTGGACATGTCCAAACCATCTCAGTCTGGCCTCTTTGAATTACTCTCCATAGCCTCTAAGATGAGTTGTCCCTCTAATGTACTCATTCTTGATCCTATTCAACCTGGTCATTCCCAAAGAAAACCTCAACATCTTCAGCTCTGCTACCTCCAGCTCTGCTTCCTGTCTTTTCGTCAGTGGCACTGTCTCCAGTCCAAACATCATGGCTGATTTCACCACTGTTTTATACACTTTTCCTTTCATCTTAGCTGAAACCCTTCTATCACACATCACACCTCATATTTTTCTCCAGCTGCTCCAGCCTGCCTGGACATGCTTCTTCACCTCTTTTCCACACTCTCCATTACTCTGAACAATTGACCCCAAGTACTTTAAATCCTCCACCTTCTTTATCTCTTCTCCCTGTAGCATCACTCTTGCACTTGGATCCCTCTCATTCACACACATATATTCCGTCTTGCTGCGACTGATCTTCATTCCTCTCCTTTCCAGGGCATATGTCCACATCTCTAGTTTCTCCGCCACCTGTTCCCCCTTCTCGCTACAAATTACAATGGCATCTGCAAACATCATGGTCCAAGGAGATTCTTGTCTAACATCGTCTGTCAGCCTGTCCATCACCATAGCAAATAAGAAGGGGCTCAGAGCTGACCCCTGGTGGAGTCACACCTCCACCTTGAATTCCTCAGTCACACCGACAGCACACCTCACAACTGTCTTACAGTCATGATACATGCCTTTCACCGCTCTGACATACTTTTCTGTCACTCCAGACTTCCTTATGCAATACCACAGCTCTTCTCTGGGCACCCTGTCATACGCTTTCTCCAGATCTACAAAGACACAATGCAATTCTTTCTGACCTTCTCTGTACTTCTCTATCAGCATTCTTAAAGCAAACACTGCATCTGTCGTACTCTTTTTTTGGCATGAAGCCGTACTGCTGCTCACAAATGTTCACTTCTGCTCTTAGTCTCGCTTCAACTACTCTTTCCCAGAGTCTCATTGTGTGGCTCATCAACTTTATTCCTCTGTAGTTAGTACAACTCTGCACATCTCCTTTGTTCTTAAAAATGGGCACGAGTACACTTCTTCTCCATTCCTCAGGCATCTGTTCACTATCTAAGATCTTGTTGAATAACCCAGTCAGGAACACCACCGCCACCTCTCCAAGACACTTCCATACCCCGATTGGTAAATCATCAGGCCCGAGTGCCTTTCCCCCCTTCATCCTCTTCAGCGCCCTCCTCACTTCATCCTTGCTAATGTTTGCTACGTCTTGGTCCACAACAGTCATGTCTTCCACTCTGTTCCTTCTCATTTTCCTCATTCATCAATTCTTCAAAGTACTCTTTCCATCTTGCCATCACACTACTGGCACCTGTGAATACATTGCCATCTCCATCCTTAATCACGCGAACCTGCTGCAGGTCCTTACCATCTTTGTCTCTCTGTCTCGACATCCTGTAAAGATCAGTCTCGCCTTCCTTGCTGTCCAGCCGAGCATACAAATCATTATAGGCCTCTTGTTTGGCCTTTGCCACCTTTACTTTTACCGTGCGCTGCATCTCCTTGTACTGCTGTCTACTCTCGTCCGTCCTCTCAGCGTCCCACTTATTCTTTGCTATCCTCTTTCTCTGTAATACACTCCTGCACCTCCCCATACCACCACCAAGTCTCCTTATCTACCTTTCTTCCACTTGATACACCAAATACTTTCCGACCTGTGTCTCTGATTATTTTCGCTGTAGTTTGCCAGTCATCTGGAAGGACCTCTTGCCCATCCAGTGCTTGTCTTACCTCCTTCCGAAATGTCATCCAACACACTTCCTTTTTCAACTTCCACCATTTTGTCCTCACTTCAGCCTTTGGTTTCTTCATCTTCCTCAATGCCAGCGTCACCCTACACACCACCAACCTATGCTGTCTGGCTACACTCTCACCAACCACTACTTTGCAGTCACTGATTTCCTTTAGATTGCGCAGTTGACACAAAATTTAGTCTACCTATGTTCCTGTCTCTTTTGAAAGAAAGTATTCACAATAGCCATTTACATTCTCTTAGCAAAGTCAACCACCATCTGTCCTACAGCGTTCCTCATCTGGAGTGCAAACCTGCCCATCACCTCCTCATCATCTTTGTTTCCTGCGTCAACATGTCCATTGAAGTCTCCACCAATTACAACCCTCTCACTTCTCGGGATGTTCTGTATGACTTCATCAAAGTCCAACCAAAATTTCTCCTTCTCTGCCAGCTCACATCCTACTAATGGGGCATACCCACAAACCAAATTGAACATCACACCTTCAATTTCTAGCTTCAGGCTCATAATTCTATCCGATACTCTTTTTACTTCTAAGACATTCCTAACAAACTCCTCTTTTAAGATAACCCCAACTCCATTTCTCTTTCTGTCTTCACCATAATAGAACAACTTAAACCCTGACCCTAAGCTTCTAGCATTGCTTTCTTTCCACCTGGTCTCCTGGACACACAGTATGTCTACCTTCCTTCTCTGCATCATGTCAACCAGCTCTCGACCTTTACCTGTCATTGTTCCTACATTCAAAGTTCCTACTCTTAGTTCTACACTCTTGGCGTTCCATTTCTCTCTTTTCCTCCGGGCACACATCCCTCCTGTCCTAGCTAGATTTGTACAATGATGGTTGTAAATTACTTTTATTAACCTGACTGATTATGGGGTCTACGACTGGCCTGATTGCCCCATTTGCTCTCGTATCACCTCAACAGCATAACTAAGCCTATGTGATAACGATCTCAGAAGTGTGTTGTAAGCACGATCCAAATCAAACATCACACCACATTTAGTAAAGGGTTTTGCTGTTTTTTAAAAATAGCTTCTTTTACTCCCCTTTCAAACCATCTATTTTCATTCGCTAAGATTTTAACCTCATTGTCGTCAAATGAGTGGTTGCTAGCTTTTAGGTGCATATGTGCTTCAGATTGTTGTCCACTAGTATTATCCCTGCGATGTTGATTACGTTTTTTTAGAATTTGTTTATTCTCCCCAAGTGCATGGTTGCTATTGATAAAATAATCTAAATGGGGTTAATTTTTGAAGTACATACATTTGACAGTGGTTAGTCCATTGGACAGTTGTCAGGTTACAGGGTGCATGCAAGGGTTTAAAAAAAAACGTGACGACAACAGCAACTGTGAATAATAAAAAATAGCCATCGTCTGATGACGAGACGTTATACATAAAGAAGTTACACATAAAAAAAGGAAATAATGACTTTGAAACGTTTTCCGCTATTAAAATACGGCTTTCCAAATTTCTCTCTTTGCATTTTACAGCTCAGTTGCACTTGATGTGTCTCCACCGTTTTGCCTTAAATAAGCGAGAAGAAGATGAGGGGAAGTAATGAGGTGTGGAAGACAGCTCTTTAACGAGCCAGGTCCAATGTGATTTCATGGCCTGATTAGCGGACTGCTTGACTAACTTGCAGTTCAGTTGCAATTCACCCAGGCAACAATAAAATTCTACATCCAAATTTCCTTTAGTTGCATGATAGCATTTTGGACACATTTGCCACCGGGAATTTGATTACGTATGTGTATGATTTCAGTCGTACAGGAGTGGTCCATCGATAAAAAGGTTTCTTCAGCCGCCATCTGTACTTCCTTTGAGGTCTCGGACGTTTCACTTCTTATCCAAGAGGTTTTGTCAGCAAACTAAATGTAGGTAGCTCTGGCCCTATATATAGCTTCAATATTCATTTTTACACATGTAAACAGCAATACATTGGGGAGACTAAACAAATTCTCAAAAAAAGACTTTATCAACAGCCCATGGATATTACTAGTGGGCCTCAATCTGCAGTACATAGCAAGCAACCACTAATTTGACGACAATGAAGTTAAAATCTTAGCCAAAGAAAGTAGATGGTTTGAAGGGGGAGTAAAAGAAGCGATTTTCATAAAAGACCAAAACTCTTCACTAAATCGCCATGGTGGTGTAAGGTTTAATTTGGATCGTGCTTACAACACACTTCTGAGACCATTCCCACTTAGGCTTAGAGCAAATGGGGCAATCAGGCCAGTTGTAGACCATAATCAGTCACGACATGAGAAGTAATCAGTGTAGCCTCAGGGAAAAGTCCTCTGCTCCCCCCAACCTTAGAGCAGGGACCTTTTATAGCAGAAGTCTGGCACTGACACCCCTAGACATCATATATATATATATATATATATATATATATATATATATATATATATATATATATATATATATATATATATATATATATTGTGATATCATGAGAGGCTAGCTCTCAGCGGGACGGGACAAGAAGTGCAATGGACGGTAGGTTTGGATACAAACAAAAGGTTTTAATCAAGGGTTCCAGGGGGAATTCACAAGCAACAAAGGTTTGAATAGTGTCTCTTCCAATACTTATCAAAATAAAGTCTCTTCTGATACTTAAATCCAAATAAAGTCTCTTCTGCTACTTAAATCCAAATAAAGTCTCTTCTGAGGTAAAAATGAAGACGGAGTTCTTTACAAGAGTCTCTAGGCCTCACCCCTCTTGACGTCCTCGTCATGTAGCCTAGCCACCTTAGCTAGGTTCAAATCCAGTGTCCAGTCGTGTGGTCCCAACTGGCAATGAGTTCCACGCAGCAATCAACTTCTCCACAGAGCACAGCAATCGAGCTTGTCTTTCCCCAAGCTCCACACTCAGAGGCTCTCTGCCTTAAGAGCCCTGCTTTCCAATCAAGCCCTGATCAGCGGCAGGTGTGTGGGTTTAATTACTGCCTTCCACCAGGTGGGGCCAAGACTCTCTCTGGGTGGAGCCATCTTAGGGGGATGTATTTGCCCTCCAGGACACAGCCTCTCGTGACATCACAATATATATATACATATATATTGTGACACAAATATACACACACAAATATATTGTGTGTGTGTATATATATATATATATATATATATATATATATATATATATATATATATATAAGAATTCCCCCTGGAACCCTTGATTAAAACCTTTTGTTTGTATCCAAACCTGTACTGCACTGCACTTCTTGTCCTGTCCCGATGAGAGCTAGCCTCTCATGATATCACATATGGTGGAGGATGTGGGCACTGGACAAGCGTTAGTAAGTGCATGGACATTGATGGTTTGTGTTATGTTTTTTCTAAATTGAAAATATCCTCAATTACAAATGGAAGACATTTTGAAAACCCTGCTTGCAAGTCAGGAAGCCCAATATCGGGCCAATTTGGCTCTCCTGGAGGAGCAAAAGAGAGCCAATGAACTGAAGGCAGAGGAATTGCTCTTGCAGAAACAAATGGCCGCCAAGAATATTCCCCGGGTGAAGGCGGGTGATTTTTTAGCCAAGATGGGGGGGACGGATGATATTGAGGCATACCTGCATACATTTGAAGCAACCGCCACTCGAGAAAAGTGGCCCAAGCAGTAGTGGGTGGGATTGCTTGCACCCTTCTTGACAGGGGAATCGCTGAATGCTGTCCTGGACTTGACCGCAGACAGAGCAGAAGACTACGACTATTTAAAAGCTGAAATTCTTAGCAGACATGGGTTCACCAAGTTTGGGATGGCACAGCGCTTCCACACCTGGACTTTCCAGCCAGACCAACTTCCACGGGCACAGATGCACGAATTGGCCCACATCGCACGGAAGTGGCTGGAACCGGAAAGGAGCACGGCAGCTGAGGTGGTCGAGGCCATTGTCGTGGATCGCTACTTACGAGCCCTGCCCTATAAGGCAAAAAGGATAATCAGTCAGCAGTCGCTGACTACTGCGTGTCAAACAGTGGCAGCGGTGGAGCAGTACCAGGCCACAGCGGAGATGCTGCGAACGACCAAGAGGGAAACCGGCAATACATCCCCATCCCGGACTGGAATGGCCCGCCCAAAGTTGCCCAAGCCCGCCAACACAGCCAAGATTGCTCCAGGTAGTGTCAGAAGTCCACCCAGGCAGTGGCGGACGCCCAGTGGCACCGAAACCAGACGATGCTACAGATGCGGAGAGACGGGACACATCTCATGGCAGTGTGGAAAACTAGCGGAAGAGTCCATGCCGACCGCTGACTCTTCCAGTGCCCACCCTGCTCACTATGCCTCCCTCCTGGGGGGTAGTGAAAGCTCACTAACAAGACCCCCCACCTGTCCAGTGACGGTGAATCAACAGGATGTTGAAGCCCTGCTGGACTCCGGAATCCTGGTCACCTTGGTGCGCCAAACGCTGGTGGATCCAAACAGTTTGTCTCCAGAGAAAACTCTTTCAGTCTCCTGCGTCCACGGAGACACCAGAGAGTACCACACTACTGAACTCACCATGACCACAACCAAGGGAATCATCCGCACGGTAGCCGGTGTGGTTGACTCTCTTCCTGTCCCCCTCCTGATTGGATGCGACTGCCCGGCCTTTCACCCACTGTGGAGAGAAACACAGGAAAGACTGGCCCGACTACCTCGGAAGGCGAGAGGTAAGACGCGTGTAGTGAATACCCAAGCCTACCCCTCTGATTCACTCTCCCCAGCCTGTGCCTTCCTAGGGACAGCACATGCACCAGGCCCTGAACACCAGAGCCATAGAGGCACGGATATACCACACCAGGCAAGACCCAAGGTGTAGGTTGTGCAAAGAGGCACCTGAGACAATCCAACACATAAATGCAGACTGGAAGATGCTGGCCGGGAAAGCTTACATGGAGCGCCATAACCAGGTGGCTGGCATAGTCTACCAAAACAGCTGTGCGGAGTATGGACTGGAAACCCCAAGGTCAAAATGGGAAACACCTCCCAAGGTAGTAGAGTGACCTGATCCTGTGGGACTTCCAGATACAGACTAAAGACATGGTAACGGCCAACCAACCAGATATCGTGGTCATAGATAAAAGGCAAAGGAAAGCCGTTGTCGTGGATGTAGCGGTCCCGAGTGATGGAAACATCAGAAAGAAGGGACATGAGAAAATCGAGAAATACCAAGGGCTCAGAGAGGAGCTGGTGAGAGCCTGGAAGTTAAAGGTGACAGTCGTGCCTGTGGTGGTCGGAGCACTTGGGGCAGTGACCCCCAAACTCGACGAGTGGTTGCAACAGATCCCGGGAACAACAACGGTCCAAAAAAGCGCAGTGCTGGGAACAGCACGAATACTGCGCAGAAGCCTCAAGCTAAAAAAATGGGGGACAGACACCACCCATGGGGGGTGAGACAAGGAATTTTATATATATGGCCCTATAGAGCCATAAAATTGCTACCATCAATTTTAGTTCGCTGACGAAGCCTCTTAGATAAGAAGCGAAACGACCAACACCTTTAAAGAACTACAGATGACGGCTGAAGTAACCTTTTCTTTGATTGGAAAAAATAGCATTGGCAATTTCAGCAAATGATTAATCAAAGCGTACTGATTCAAACAACACAACTGCCATTCGGGAATTGAAAAGTGTGACGTGGATTGCCATTCCCGAATTTGTTCACATTTTGTTTTTTGTTGCGGGGGTGCCGATAAAGCGCTGGTCAGACCTCTGACAATGTTTTTTCACTTCCACGAGTGGGCAGAATGTGCATTTTGTCCATGTTAGCGCTTTATTACTGTCACGTGCGATTTGACAGCTGGGGGTGTGGCTGCCTCTCCCTGGCTCCACCACCTGCTGTCAATTCTCTAATCACGGACACGGGGCATTTATACGGTCCCTGTCACCTCGTTAGTGCCGGATGATTGACGTACCTTGCATCTCACCCGGACCCAGAACTCTCTCGGTGCGGGGGTTTATTCCGTTCCGAGGTGTTTTCCGCCGCATCCCGTAAGTTTTTATTCGCCTTCTGGGATTGAGCGCCCTTTGGCACCACCGTGTGCGTTTTGTTTTCAGACGTAGTAGGCCGGTCGGTTTTCCCCTTGCCTGCATACGCGTTGTGTTTTAGCCTTCTTTATTTGATATTTCCCTGGTACTCTTGTTCTTTTGAACCAGCGCCTTTTGTCCTCCAATAAACATATCGCACAGATGTCCGTCTCTGCCGTCTGCTTTGGGATCCAAACATTCCACTACGTTCCGTAGAGTCAGGTGCCTTCTGCCTCGCTCGGAACGTGACAGTTGGATTGGATTGGATATGCCTTTATTAGTCTCACAGTGGAGAAATTTACATTTCACAGCAGCAAAGTGACAGTTACAGCTTCAGATGTTGTTAAAGTGCTATAAAAATCAATATGTATATATTGGATTGTATTTTGTACAACCGCTCACTTGTATTCTCGGCTGGACAGCAAGGAAGGCAAGACTGATCTTTACAGGCTGGCGAGAAAGAGAGACAAATATGGCAAGGACCTGCAACAGGTTCGGGTGATTAAGGATAGAGATGGCAATGTATTAACAGGTGCCAGTAGTGTGATGGCAAGATGGAAAGAGTACTTTGAAGAATTGATGAATGAGGAAAATGAGGAGGAACAAAGAGTAGAAGACGTGACTGTTGTGGACCAAGATATAGCAAACATTAGCAAGGATGAAGTGAGGAGGGCACTGAAGAGGATGAAGGGGGCAAAGGCACGTGGGCCTGATGATTTACCAATCGAGGTATGGAAGTGTCTTGGAGAGGTCGCGGTGGTGTTCCTGACTGGGTTATTCAACAAGATCTTCGATGGTGAACAGATGCCTGAAGAATGGAGACTAAGTCTGCTCGTGCCCATTTTTAAGAACAAAGGAGATGTGCAGAGTTGTACTAACTACTGAGGAATAATGTTTATGAGCCATACAATGAAACTCTGGGAAAGAGTAGTTGAAGCAAGACTAAGAGCAGAAGTGAACATTTGTGAGCAGCAGTATGTCTTCATGCCAAAAAAGAGTACGACAGATGCAGTGTTTGCTTTAAGAATGCTGATAGAGAAGTACAGAGAAGGTCAGAAGGAATTGCATTGTGTCTTTGTAGATCTGGTGAAAGCGTACGACAGGGTGCCCAGAGAAGAGCTGTGGCAATGCATAAGGAAGTCTGGAGTGACAGAAAAGTATGCCAGAGCGGTGCAAGACATGTATCATGACTGTAGGACAGTTGTGAGGTGTGCTGTCGGTGTGACGGAGGAATTCAAGGTGGAGGTGGGACTCCACCAGGGGTCAGCTCTGAGCCCCTTCTTATTTGCTATGGTGATGGACTGGCTGAGAGACGATGTTAGACAAGAATCTCCTTGGACCATGATGTTTCAGATGACACTGTCATCTGAAGCGAGAACAGGGAACAGGTGGCAGAGAAACTAGAGGTGTGGAAATATGCCCTGGAAAGGAGAGGAATGAAGATCAGTCGCAGCAAGACGGAATATATGTGTGTGAATGAGAGGGATTCAAGTGCAAGAGTGATGCTACAGGGAGACGAGATAAAGAAGGTGGAGGATTTTAAGTACTTGGTGTCAACTGTCCAGAGTAATGGAGAGTGTGGAAAAGAGGTAAAGAAGCGTGTCCAGGCAGACTGGAGAGGCTGGAGAAAAATATCAGGTGTGATGTGTGATAGAAGGGTTTCAGCTAGGATGAAAGGAAATGTGTATAAAATAGTGGTGAGACCAGCCATGATGTTTGGACTGGAGACAGTGCCACTGAAGAAAAGACAGGAAGCAGAGGTGGAGGTAGCAGAGCTGAATATGTTGAGGTTTTCTTTGGGAGTGACCAGGTTGGATAAGATCAGTACATTAGAGGGACAACTAATATTAGAGGCTTTGGAGACAAAGTCAGACTGAGATGGTTTGGACATGTCCAGAGGAGAGAGAGTGACTATATCGGGAGAAGGATGCTGAATCTAGAACTGCCAGGCAGGAGACCGAGAGGAAGACCTAAGAGGAGGTTTATGGATGTGGTCAAAGAGGACATAAAGGTAGCTGGTGTGAGAGAAGAGGATGCACAAAACAGGGATAGATGGAGGACATTGATTCGCTCTGGCGACCCCTGAAGGGAAAAGCCAAAAGGAAAAGAAGAAGATTTTGTACAACCGCCCCTTACACATCGTTTTATTATCGCGGACTTCCTGTCATGATGTCACATTCTGTCTGTCTTTACGTCGTTTTATTTTCTCAGACTTCCTGTCATGACATCACATCCTGTTCGTCTTTACAAAATCTCTCCCAAACAACTCCGTCCTCCTCTTCTCCCCTTGCGCCTCCGTCATCTGCACGAGCACCATTATGTGCCGTCCCAAAGATTAAATAATCTTTTTGTTCTTACTTTTGATTCCTGCTTCATTAATAATGACCCTAACAAGCCCCATTTCAAGCTCAGATAACTCCAGACCAGTGACGTGCAGTCAGGGGAGGCAGGTGAGGCCATGCCTCAACTGTCAGCATGGAAATATCAAATGAAAAAATAAATTAAAAAGTTATATTTATTTAGTGATTTGTACTATTACATTCTTTTCCATTTTTGGATTTTTTTTCAAAATGGCTGAATTTACAGTTCAAATTCAGTGAGACCTCAACTTACAAGCACCTTATCTTACAAACTTTTCGTCTTAAGAACCTCTAATTTATGAAAATGAAACTTTATAATAAGCACTATTTTCATAATACACACCCACCACGGCTGGCGGAGTGATCTTCGGCGGAAGCACACGACCGAACAGCGCTCCTGCCGGCGCTACTTTGCACACCCCCTCTCATTGAATGCACACGTCGATCACCTACTTGGAGCTTTTTGCTGAGAATTTTACTATGATGGGACCGAAAAAAAACCTACCACAGGCTCGTGTTCAGCCCAGGAAGACACAAATAAAATCACCATCGCTCAGAAGAAGGAGATAATTGAAAAACACGAACGAGGTGTGCGTTTGTGTGATTTAGTGGCCGAGCACGGCTATGCTAAGTCAACCATTGCTCTCATTCTCCGGAACACAGAAGCCATCCAATGTGTGTCTGTTGCAAAAGGTGTTTCCGTGCTCTCAAAGCGACGGTCTCGGACAATTGAAGAAGTTGAAAAAAACTTTATTTTACAGCACAGTTTATTTCTTTAATTACAGTCCTCATGTAATGTGCCTCTCTTTGTGACTTTATGATACAATGCAGTGTATTTCTTTCATGACAATACAATGGCACATTAAATATACATAGAATAAGGATTGTTGTGTGTAGTTTTAAGGCTTATTTAGTTAAAAACTATATTTTATGGAAACCCGGGAACGCATTAGTCCCATTTTAATGGTTTCCTATGGGAATATTTTTTTAGATACACACTTTTTGCCTTACACACTCTGTCTGGGAACTAATTAAGTTCGTAAGTTGAGGTCTCACTGTACTAAGTAGACGCGAGCGATGAGGCAGCAGCATTACCATGGATTGCGCAAATACTATACTAACTGTGCTGGCTTGCTCTGCAGAAAGACCGCATTGCTGTCCCTCTGCATATCGCTATTAAAGTGTTCAAACACTTTTATTATATGAAATAATTTCTACAGTTTAGCTGGTGCATATAATGTAGTCGCTGTGCATTATAAACACTGTACTACAGTGTTTATTTTATTTTATTTTGATCAAAACTGTGCGCATAGGTGAGGTACAAAGTTCTCCTGCCTCATGACAGGGGGCGCTGGTGATTCCAGAGATTCTTGTGACTCCTCGGCTGCAGAATAATAGAATTAGTGACAGCAAGCTACAGTAAACAGCAAGTTAAGTGCAACCATCCAGTCATTTTTTCGTGTTGCTTGGCCTTATTTTCAGAGTGGAGGATTACATATCGAAATTGAAAGAATTTTCTAAAATGGACTTTCAATCGAAGCAGGAAATAATAATTAAAGGAAGACCAACACCGGACTGTGTAGCTCACAAACGGTGAGGGATGGATGTAAATCTCCTCGACAGGTTGTCAGCTCTTTCGCCCAGAAGGATCTCATTGAAACTATTCCTGAGGCGACAAAGTTGTTCCAGCTCGTGCTCACTGTTCCTGCTACTACAGCATCAGTGGAGCGGTCATTCTCAGCACAAAAAGACTGAAAACATACAGTCGGAACAGGACTGTTCAATGACGACTTTTTTCACTGGAAGTGATCTCCATTGAGACAGAAAGACTTTTAAAACTGAAGAAAGATAAGGAAGCCTTCTACAAAGAAGGTATCGATGCCTTTCTTCAGAAATCGCACCTCATTTATAAGTAAAGGTAACACGATAATAATGTTTTTTTAATTCTTTTTTTCTATGCTACAGTTTGTAATTTTAAAGAATGCTGACATCCCATTTTAAACAAAACACGTTAACTGTTGCCAATCTAATGGTGAATTGTCACATCCTGATTGGCGTCTGGTGCGCGCTACTCTCCTCCCTGATCTCCAGGCGACTCACCTGATTCCAATCCCATTGATTGTGCCTCCTGGCTATAAAAGCCACCCGGTTTCGCTCGGTTTTCGCCGGTGTATTCTTTCATTCATGACCCTGTCACCAAGCAGTACGCAGGTTGGTCCCACTCGGCTGTCGTGCCCCTCTGTTCGGTTGCCTTACGTTCTGTTTTGCCCTGCGTGTCTCAGTAAAAACCCTTTTTGAACTATACTGTCTCCATCGAGTATTTTGGATCCATCCTCTTTCTTTTTTTGTCCGTCGATTTCTGTCGCCACTCCTCATGCGGACGTGACATAATACACCGGCCAACTATGGATCTCGCCGATGGAGACAAGTTCATATCCGCCTTAGACCATCAGGCGTTCGAGCCAGCTGGCACAAGCTGTCGCGGAGATCCGCCAAACCGTGTCCTCGCTGGCTCAACACCTACAGAGGTTGAGACACGCCTCGCTACCATGACGGCCCTTTCCTCCCCCCCGTGAGTAGTCGCGAGCTCTCCCTACCGCACCCCTCATGCTACGCACGCGAGCCTGGGCGCTGTGCTCAATTCTTGATGCAGTGCTTTCTGGTTTTTGAGCAACAACCATCCGCTTACATTAGCGATGAGGCTAAGGTTGCTTTCATTACCAGCTTGCTCACGGGCCAGGTCCTGGGTTTTGGCCGTCCGGGAGTCCCAGCCCGAACTATGCTTATCCTACCCGGACTTTGTGGCCGAGCTTCGCCAAGTGTTCCACCACCCGGTCACAGAGTGCGAGGCTGAGGGACTCCTCCATGACTGCATACAAGGAACGTGTTCGGCCGCTGAGTATTCCATCGCCTTCTGCATCCTGGCTGCCCGAAGTGGCTACAACGATCGGGCGCTTAGAGGAGTGTTTCGTCGCGGACTGAGCACCACTCTAAAGGACGAGTTGACCACCCGCGACGCTGGCACCACCCTCAGCGAGATGATCGATGTAGTCATCTGCTTGGACCATGATCTCCGGGAGAGGCAGTGGGATCAAGGCACCCAGCGGACCAGCAAACCCGGAAGCAAGCAGATGGGGAGCGGGAGTGATCGTGCCAACCCCGGGGCTCGTCGCACTAAAGGGCCTCCGACCTCCAGCACCTGTAAGTCTCCGTCTAAACGGCGACCGCGGCACCCGTTGGAAGCGTCGAAGACGGCGCCCATCACGCGGTTGGAGTTGGATGGAAAATTAATTAGCACGTCCAATTCCCAAGCAATACGGGCGTTAGTGCATTCGAGGGCGGACGGGTGCTTTATCGACCCCCAACTGGCAACGTCATTGAGTTGTGGCATCGAGGAACTTAAAATCCCCAGGGAGATTCTCAACCTTGACGCCCGACTTTTCTGTTCTGTCGCCACTCCTCGTGGGGACGTGACATGAATAAGTTACTCTGTAGAGTTCATATGTTTGTAAATCTGACTATGATTACGTCAGTGTCTCACCAGCCATATCTTTCCCTACATTTCATCACAAAATAATTAACTTGGTTATTGTGTGAAATGTAGCCATTTTCTATTACAGATGATGGCCACCATGGGGCAGTAGAGTACATGTATGCGTATCATAATGGACATGTATGTTTGCGTATGTGTATCATAATGGACAAAGGTAAATGAAACGAATTTATTATACATAACAGTTTATTTAATTACAATACAATAGCACATTTACTATACATAAAATAAGATATATTTTGTGTAGTTTTAAGGCTTATTTCGTAGAAATTTATGTTTTATGGAGCACCTAGGAACAGATTATCAAAGTCAAAAGTCAAAGTCAGCTTTATTGTCAAATATGCTAATATGCATGACATACAGCACAGATGAAATTACTGTCCTCTCGGACCCAGCATGCAAGGCACTTATAAAGACTTTAACAAACATAATAAACATGAAAACGCAAATTTGCCGGGAGAGGGCAGCCGCTGCGTGTTCACGCGCCGCCATCTTGGGGAAAAAAAAAATATATTATTATTATTATTATTATTATTATTATTATTATTATTATTGTTATTATTTTCATTTTAATAGTTTCCTATGGAAAATTAATGTTCGGAAGACACACTTTTCTCCTTACACGCACTTTCTGTATATATGTATGTATGTATATACAAACATACACAGTGATACCTCTTTCATCTAGAACTGCTTCATGTCATCACAAAGAGGGTACAGCAAGTCCTGAAGAATGAATGTCTCTCTGTGTCTTTGTTTTGTCATATTGTCTCGATGCTGTCATATTATTTGTTAATTAGTTTTTTTTTGTTCTTTTGACTTCAAGACTGCGCCGCGAGAGTGGCTGCCTTTCCAGCAGCTCATGTATTTCGTTTTTCTACTTTCATTCCTTTCATCACTTTGCTGCTGTGAAATGTAAATTTCTCCACTGTGAGACTAATAAAGGCATATCCAATCCAATCCAATCCAATCCAATACCTCAGTTTACGAATGCTTGAGCTCACAAACTTCACCTCGTGTCAAGTATGCCAATATTCATTTCAAATCACACAGATGGAAAACACTGATGAAATATTTTGGGACGTCGGCGCCAGGCCGGAGATGATTTGTTGATGATACAGCATTTGTTCCGCGTTATATCCAATTACGTGGCGCTCTCCTTCAAACTTCTCGACCATAATCCTTTTTCCCGTCCTCGTCAGTCGGCTTCCCTTTTGACCTAATCGTGGCAACCTCCCGCAAAGAGAACACTTCACTTTCCTGCACAGTTTTCTTACCGCTCGCCGCTTCCCCTCGGTGGAATTTTATTTCTTCATCCCAGGTGACATTTCCCTCCTCATTTTTTATACATGTCCCCAAGACTCTGCTCCCTTGACATTTGTAATCTCCCACTCCTCCCCTCTTTTCATGAATAATCCACCCTTTTCAACTGTCATCATTTGATTTTTTTTCCGCTTATATTCTTTTGGCTTTCTTTTGCTTGTCCTCTCTCTTGGTGACATTCACCAACCATGAACTACTGTAGTGTCAGCAAGAAGAAAAAAAAGACAATTCTGCATAGTATAAACCACTGTAATATTACACAATGCTAACGAAGCATCTTCCAAATGGAAAAAAAAAAAAAGTTGAGATAGTGGCATTTAAGTAAGGAGTAGGGATAACATTGTGGCATCCATCTGAGTGACGTATGCGTGAAAACAAATACCAATCACACTCAGAAATGCAGAATTTAACCACCGCAAGTTGCAACAATCATGCCTCTTTAACGCTGTAGAATTATGTACGTACTAAACCGTGAATATCAACCATATGAAAATTGCATGATCAAAATGTGAGCTTCTTATTTATTTATTTATTTATTTATTTATTTATTTGGTTAGTTGTGTTTGTATTTGTTTATTTATTTTAAATTATTTATTTACATGTATTATTTCATATTTATTTATGTATTTTTTTATATATTTTTTCATTTAGCCAGTTAGATAATTTGGTAGTTTAGTTGGTCAGTTGACTAATTGGCTAGCTAGCTAGTAGGTAGGTTGGCTAGTTAGCTTGCTATCTAGTTGGTCAGTTGGCTATCTAGCTAACTAGTCAGTTGGCTAGCTTGCTAGCTAGTTTGTTGGTCCGTTGGTTAGCTAGCGAGTACGTTGGTTGGTCAGTTGGTTCGCTAGCTAGTTGGTCGGTTGGCTAGTTGGCTTGCTTGCTAGCTAGCTAGTTTGTTGGTCCATTGGTTAGATAGCTAGCTAGTTCATTGGTCCGTTGGCTAGCAAGCGAGTTAGTTGGTTGGTCAGTTGGTTAGCTAGCTAGTTGGTTCATGTTTTTTTGTGATTCTCTCATGGGACCTACTTGAAGCCACGTTAGGTACAAATAGAACAGCAGCATTTCATGGCTTTTCTTTCTGGACTTGAATGTCAAATACAGGTAACATCTGACTTACGACAAGCTCAATTTACGACCACCAGTACTTACGACCCCAACCTCCAGACCCTATTTTTAAAATTTACATTTTACGCCTGGCACCGCAACGCGCGAGCAGGCCGGCAACGTGTACAACAATTTTGGTTAGCCAGCCAGCATCTCACTCTTGCACAGCAATCGACCGTGTGATGGCACCAGAGAGGGGAGTTTGCCAGTCATTTAGCCTCCGAGTCTCTATTCAACATTTTGAATAGATTTCGATTTACGACCATTTTGACTTTCAACCGTTTGGTCGGAACGGAACTCGGTCGTAAGTCGGATTTTACCTGTATGTGGCGTATTGGATGTTATCATTTACAATAGCTCGTTTCTGTCTCGCGACTAAAATAGTCCTAGTCTGATTTTAAATCTATGGCTGGAACAAATTGCGATTGCCTGGGAAGAATTTCAAGGCGTACCCCACTTATGTCTCGATAACAGCTGGCCATCGGCTACAAACACACCCATGAGGACGACGCAAACCTGAGAATGGATGGATGGATTGATGAATATTATTGTAGTTGTGTTTACAGGAATGGAGACACAATAGAAACGCAGGCAGCACTTTATCAAGGATTTCATTATTGGACGGTAAGGCGGCAATGTAAAAATTTAGACAAGAAATTGGATGAATGAATTGGAAAAATGTCCCTCCTTTACCAGGGGGCGTCCCTGGTAAAGGAGGGACATTTTTCATCAGTGCTCACTATGTTTTGCTGCACAAGGAGCCATTTATGTGCAGATAACAAGCGGCAAAAAGAAAATGATAATCAGTCTGGGGGAGGGAAGAGGGCAGTGTTCGTTCACAGCAGCCACATCCTCAATTAGGAATTGATTATATATTCGCAAAGAGAGCTTCTGAGCGTGCTCACCAATGATTAGTCCTTGAAAATATTGGTCTTTCAATCCCACCATTTTGTGTGTGTGCATTTCTTATTTATTTGTTTTTGCCTTTCATCATTTTTTTTCTTGAACAGCCTGGCAAAAAAATATTTTCTTTTTTTTTTTTTTGCTTCGACCAACCTCCGACCAGTGAAACAGTTTCGAATCGACGCTTTTTGTCTTTTTCAACCACCACCATGCCTCCGCGCACGCCCGATTTTCTCTCTTCAAAGTGATGAGCGTAATTAACTCAAGACAGCCAAAAAGCAAAGGTGGTAGAATGATTGGTCAGTAACCCATGCACATTTGTGGTTAATTGGGCGCCCAATGTCGTTTCCAAATTCAAGATCACAACAACCAAAGTCATCCGGTGTTTATGTGCTCATTTTCCATTTTTTACTTTGGATTTGATGAGTAACTCCTGCCAAACAACAGAGTCCTTGACACACGTAGGATTTTTATTTTTTACGTTAGCATCATGAAAGTGCTCATTTTGTCCTTCGACCCACAAATTAACCGCTCACATAATATCCCAAATAATATCCATATCCCATATCCCATAATATCCTAAACACTGTGAGATTTTATACACTCCTGACCTGTTGATTTAAACCAATAAGACATTTCCGAAGTGTGTGGGGTCGGAATGCTAATGCTAAGAACAACGCTGACAATCAAGTAATGGCGTGTTGCAAAAAAATACAAAACAATCAACAACAAAAACAGGTTGGTGTGGCTATATTAAGAATATATTTAATGAGACTCGTTTTGTGCCATTGCCATCCAGGAAAATTTTCAAAAAGTTTGGAACATTTTGTTGCAACCCACCTCAAGTTTTAAATGGAATTCTGACATGTCAGAGTATAACTCCAACCATCACAAACAGCAACGAGGTCCTCTTGAAAGAACTGCTGTTCACGAAAAAATGTTTCCAAATATGTGGCATACAACTTTATAAGGCGGTACACTAGAGTCGTGTACTCAGAGTTCGGTGAGTGTGGCAGTGGGAAGGGGCAGGCTGGGCAGGGCTGGGAGGGAGTTGAGTCTCCGGACTGCCTGGTGGCAGAAACGAGGTCCTCTTGAAAGAACTGCTGTTCATGAAAAAAAAATTCCAAATATGTGGCATACAACTTTATAAGGCGGTACACTAGAGTCTGGGGTTACGCACAACTTCATCGATGGGCAGAAAATGGAGTCTGTGGCTTCTGACAGTAGTTGACCTGTAGATACCTCTTGTGGCTCAATATTACATTGCATATAAGGCGTACCTGCGTGTAAGCAGTGTCTGAAACTCATGACAAAAAGTTACCGTACACCAGCGCAGACAACTCTGATAAGTTGCGTGCCCCATTTTTCACAAATTGAAACACAATAAGACGACTAATCGCAAAAAAAAAACATTGTTGGAAAGTATTAAGGATTGTTTTTATTCAGGATGTACCTACCATAAATGCTCCCTTGCTTAATTTATTGTAAATATCCCTTGCTGATGATTTTTCTCCAGTTGGCCGTTTGTCCATACACTCTTCGTCATTTTGCAATGCTTGCGTTGCGTCCACAATGCAACGTTTGCATTGCGTCGTCTGCTACAAGCCACGTGAATTCTTCTTTCCATGATGCTTTTAATGTGCATTCAATTTCTAAGCGCCTTTCAAAACTCTCATGTACACGTTACAGTCACGGAATAATGTATGTTTACGTTTTGTAGCGTCATAAATTTTGTTAACTTCTTTTGAATCTTTCTTCTGGGGCTGAGGTTCTGTGCATCTACTTTGGAAAATGATATGCAAATGCATGACCTTATAACGCTCGGGAAAGACGGAAGTACGAAGCAGGCTTCTGATTGGCTGCCGTGCCGAGTATGCAAATTGCCAAATGAACCAAAATTCTGAAATTTCCAAACCGAATGTAGATTTCGAAATCAAAATAATGTATTCTAATTTCGAAATTTTTGTTCAAACATTTGCTTTATTAAATAAAGCAAACAGGTGATATGAAAAAAAAAAAACTTTTTTTTTTCTTGAAGAAGTTGTCGGCCACCCGGGCGGAGACGTTTTGTAAGTTGTACACCCGACGGAAAAGTTGCACGCCCCGGACGCTATTTCAGACACTTGTATAAGGCACAGGGTCATCTTTTGAAGAAAATCAAGGCTTTTGGGTGTGCCTTATACACCGGAAAATACATTACATATGTAGTTTTGGGTGTGCCTTATACATCGGAAAATACAGTGTGTATATATATATACAGTAAAGTCTCGTTATATCGATATCGGATAGATCAATAGTCCCGGTTATATCGATATTTTTTCGGACTCCCTTGAATATCGATATAACGAGACTTTACTGTATATATATATATATATATATATATATATATATATATATATATATATATATATATATATATATATATATATATATATATATATGAGATGGCTTCTCAGTACTTGCCTCACCCGCTGGAGGTGGCAATGGCAACCTCGAACTAGCAACAAGGAAAACGGCTACGACCAAATACCTCCAGCGGGTGAGGCAAGTACTGAGAAGCCAGCTCAATGGCAAGAACAACACCCGGGCAATAAACAGCTATGCCCTGCCAGTGATAAGATACCCTGCAGGAATAATAAGGTGGCCAAAGGAAGAGATCTAGACCACGGATGAAAACACCTCACCATGCATGGAGGGTTCCATCCCAAGTCCAGCACCCTGAGACTGTACACAAGCCGTAAGTATGGAGGCCGGGGACTAGTGAGTGTGAAAGCCACTGTCCACGATGAAACATCCAAGCTCCATGAATACATCAAAGAGAAGGCTCAAATGGATGATGTACTCAGAGAATGTCACAGACAACGGGGGACAGAGGATGAGGTGCTGGAAGAGGGACAATCATGGGAGGAAAAGCCCCTACACGGGATGTACCACCGAACCATAACAGAAGTGGCTGATCTCAAGAAGTCCTATCAGTGGCCAGAGAGGGCTGGCCTGAAAGACACCACAGAGGCACTCATCCTGGCTGCTCAAGAGCAGGCCCTGAACACCAGAGCCATAGAGGCAGGGATATACCACACCAGGCAAGACCCAAGGTGTAGGTTGTGCAAAGAGGCACCTGAGACAATCCAACACATAACTGCAGGGTGTAAGATGCTGGCAGGGAAAGCCTACATGGAGCGCCATAACCAGGTGGCTGGCATAGGCTCCCGAAACACCTGTGCGTAGTATGGACTGGAAACCCCAAGGTCAAAATGGGAAACACCACCCAAGGTAGTAGAGAATGACCGACTTTGCTGCTGTGAAATGTAAATTTCTCCACTGTGAGACTAATAAAGGCATATCCAATCCAATCCAATCCAAAGATCCTGTGGGACTTCCAGATACAGACTGACAAGATTGTGATGGCCAACATACCAGATATCGTGGTCATAGATAAAGGGCAAAGGAAAGCCGTTGACGCGGATGTTGCGGTCCCGAATGATGGAAACATCAGAAAAAAAGAACACGAGAAACTCGAGAAATACCCAGGGCTCAGAGAGGAGCTGGAGAGAGCCTGGAAGGTAAAGGTGACAGTCGTGCCTGTGGTGTTCGGAGCACTCGGGGCAGTGACCCCCAAACTAGACGAGTTGTTGTAACAGATCCCGGGAACAACATCAGATATCTCGGTCCAGAAAAGCGCAGTGCTAGGACCGGCACTGCACAGAACCCTCAAACTTCCTGGCCTCTGGTAGAGGACCCGAACTAAAATGGGGGACAGACACCATCCGTGGTGGGTGAGACGAGGATGTTTTTTATATATATACACAAGAGTGGAGGGCACAAATTATGTACAGGATTTTACGGTTAGTAATCTCTCTCTCACCTGCTAAGTTTGAAAAATGCTTTGTTCCGCAATATTGAAGGCATTAGTGCCTACATTATTGAGGAACAAAGCAACACTGGATAAGTAATTTCAGAGTTTTACTCTGCTTTGTATACCTCAACATTGATGTATTGTTTGTGACAGATGTGTAACCTTAGATTCCACCAAATGTCTTTTTTCATTTCATGAATATTTTTTTTTTTAGTAATTTTGACCTAGATTTTCACCTACTAGCGAGTACATTGAAATGTATTCTCTTGTATTTAATCAAGTACATGCTTATCGGATAATATTTTTTAACAACAGAGTATAATTTGTTGTTTGTTCTGTTTTGTTTTGTTGTGTTTATTTCACCTCTACCAGAATATTGTGTTAATGACTAAAAAGAACTGCTTAGGGGTTTGGATTGGATGGATTCGATTTGCCTTTATTAGTTTCGCAGTGGAGAAATTTACATTTCACAGCAGCACAATTAACGTTTTCTACTTTCATTTCTTTCATAACTTTGCTGCTGTGAAATGTAAATTTCTCCACTGAGAGACTAATAAAGGCAAATCCAATCCAATCCAATCCAATCCAATCAAAAGTTGTTTTAAACCTTAATAAAAAAGTGCAATAAAAAGACACGTGAGGTGTGTTTTTGTTTTTAGACATAGAGGGCAAATGTAATTACAGTATACATTTTTATGAGTTTCATAAATATGTTTTTTTCATGTTTTAAATTGGGTTCCCACGGGTCAAAACTTTAGCACACCATGTCCCCACAATGTAGCAAAAACGTGTATGTGTGTGTGTGTGTGTGTGTGTGTGTGTGTGTGTGTGTGTGTGTGTGTGTGTGTGTGTGTGTGTGTGTGTGTGTGTGTGTGTGTGTGCGTGTGTGTGTGTGCGTGTGTGTGTGTGTGTGTGTGTGTGTGTGTGTGTGTGTGTGTGTGTGTGTGTGTGTAGATACTATATTTTCTGGTGTATAAGGCACACCCAAGTGCAACTTTCCATGTGTACGTGCATTTTCATATTTAGACAGTACACCAGCAAAAGAAGTGATAATGACGACGACACAGAAGCTTGGAACGCAAGTGCTAATTATTTCCATGCTGTCTCCTCATTGCAATCGGACGAGTGGATTTTCATGGTTTATTTAGAATGCAAATAGTTCCCACCTGCCGCCGTATCCCGTTTGAGCGTTTTAATCTCCTTTATACACCTTGGAAACTCAATGCCTCCTACATTCATGGAATCCCTACCGCGAATCGTTCATGGAGTCGCCGAGGTGATTGTACTGTATGGCCTCACGCAGTGACGGAAGGCCCCAAAGTCTGTCATCGATTTTCATGGTGTCTCACTTTATAACAGTACACCATGTTGCTCTGACTGCTTTTCAGAGTTCATAATTGCATCACATACATATTTAGATGCCAATATAGCAATCTGCTTGCTAGAATGTAAGATTGAAGGGCCACCCAGGTGTGCTGGAGCTTATGGTAGCTGAGATCGGGTGAGGCGTGTCATCACTGGCCATCGGGCCAATTGCAGCCCACATATAGACAGGCACACAATCATACCCAAAGAGTACTGTATTTTCCGGTGTATAAAGCCTTGATTTTCTTCCAAAGATGACCCTGTGCCGTATATATGAAGTCATATGAGCCACAACAGGTCTTTCAACTATTGTCAACAGCCACCATTTCCCCTTGTAGAAGTAGTGCGTAACCTCAGCCTTTACTGTAGCGCCTTATAATATTGTGTGTCTTATAGTTGAAAAACTTTGATATATATAGTATACGAGCGATGAAATACGATAAAAAAATTAAAGGGGAGTTAAAGAAGCAATTTTCATAAAAAAGCTAAATCCTCATTAAACCGATATGGTGGGGTCAAGTTCAATTTGGATCGTTCATACTATAGCCGGCTTAGGCAACATAGGTTAGGCAACATTAGTAATGCTGATGAGGTGATACCAGAGGGAGTGGGGCAAACAGGCCAGTCGTTAGTCAGGAATGTAGGAACAATCGGTGGGGCTGCAGGGAGTGGTCCTCTGCTCCCCCCAACCTGAGAGTAGGGACCTATCGTAGCAGTGTCCGGTGCCGCCATATCTGGACATTAGGGATATATATATAGGGCCGATACTACCAGTAAGACTTTAGTTCGCTGAAGAAGCATCTTGGATAAGAAGTGAAACGTCGACACCTTCAAAAAACTACAGATGACGGCTGAAGAAACCTTTTCATCGTTAAAAGTATGATATTAGTAATAATAAATATTGATTGGAAGTTTTTTTTAATCTGGAGAGAAAAACTGCAAAATTGCAACTTGACCACAGGCCTGCATTTGGTCCCTGGGTCAGACATTAGACATCTCTCCGCGAGCCACTTGCGTATTGTCAGAGATATGACAATCAGACACTGTGGACGAAGACTCGGAACCAGAAAGATTGTCCCTACTGCCGACAGGAAACACAGTCATCCATGACATACGTCTGAATTCTGCGGCCCTCTGCCCAAGCTGTTTGAGAGTACATGCAAATTAAAGTGATACATTAGTAAAACATAGTTTTCTTGATTATAATACCACCAACATCTGTAATCAATAAAACATTGTGTTTTCTATGAACTGATAAATTTGTAACCTGGCTAATGACCTCTTCCTGTGATAAGGAGTTTGCCAAGTCCTAAATTCTGTTCAAGGCCAGCTCTCGTAGATGAAGATGACAGTTTAACAAGCTGTATCTGTTGACCTGATTGACCCCAGGTTGTCTGTGCTTCAATTGTGCATTTAGTCACAAATGTTGACTAAGCATATATGTTGCATTAAAACAAACAAAGTTGCCACCAAAATCAAACCTCCCAGGGTCAAACGGTCCCTTTTGTAACAACAGGATGCAAATTGGGCCAGAGGTGATCCGTAATTTAGTGGAACGACATATTAGAAGGTGTCATTCATTCCTACTTGATTATTGCTAGCGTGATTAATGGGCCAATCTGTACCACCGGCCCGACTCCATTCATGAGGCAGTCTTTATTAATGAGTGAGAAAATTAAAACGTATGATTAAACCACAGTCACTGCATCGCAGTTTTTATGCTGTCGAATTTATTTCCGGACAATAAAAGCCTCATTTGGTTCATAGTCATTTTGAAATTAGCGTATTTCATCGCTCGTATACTATATATCAAAGTTTTTCAACTATAAGGCACACAATATTATAAGGCGCTACAGTAGAGGCTGAGGTTACGCACTACTTCTACGGAGGACAGTCGTTTCCTGACCTGTTATGGCTCAATATTTCTTATATAAGGTGCAGGGTAATCTTTTGAAGAAAATCAAGGCATTTGCCTGCGCCGGTCCCTCCCCCACCGGAAAATATATATACAGTAAAGTCTCGTTATATCGATATCGGATATATCGATAGTCCCGGTTATATCGATATTTTTTCGGACTCCCTTGAATATCGATATAACGAGACTTTACTGTATATTTTTAAGC
Source organism: Hippocampus bargibanti (assembly GCF_051943395.1). Classification (NCBI taxonomy): domain Eukaryota; kingdom Metazoa; phylum Chordata; class Actinopteri; order Syngnathiformes; family Syngnathidae; genus Hippocampus; species Hippocampus bargibanti. Next base: position 2,553,352 of record NC_142751.1, on the reverse strand, counting down.
TACTGGACATGTCAATCCGGTGAGAGTACAGTGATACCTTGTCTTACGAACGCTTTAGCTAACGGACCTTTCACCTTACGAATGTTAAATTCGCGAGACTATAATCTTGGCATCCAAACAATTTTTTTGGGAAACACACGGAGCGCCACAATGAGTGATGTGTCGTTCGCGAATGAGACGGTTCATGGAGCTCCTGAAATAGCAGCCGGCTTTTTTTGTCCTCTATTCCCCGGCCCCAGTCTTCGGTTAAAGCCGCATGTGATTGGTCAAGATCCGTGGTAGAGGAGGGAGTGGACACACGCAGCAGGACACACGCAACAGTGAGCGGAGGAGGGGTTACAGAAACAGAAACACACACTCACTCATGAAAGTTAGACGACAGAGCTTCAAACAAAAAACAAAAGTGAAAAAAAACAAAAACAAAAGTGAAATCGTGAGAAAATGGATGGAAAACACAGGGAAATTTGGACTTGTTTCAACTTCATTGATAGTTCAAGGGCAGAGTGTAGACTGCAAGGTTAAAATATCCCATCAATCAGGCTCCACAAATAACCTGCACAAGCCATCTGTACAATTTGAAGAGAACATACAAGAAAGGAAACCAGCTATTAATGAAGTTTCTCGTGTGTCTGCCTGCATCTGTTGCTGTTGCTGTTGCAAAATCACAACTTCTAAGATGCACAGCCCAGAGCTCCTTGAGACACTTTATGCAAAAGCTATCCATTCCATCAAGGCACCAACGACCATCACAAAGGTAAATAAAACGACTTTATTACACAGTACAGTTTATTTCTTTAATTACAATCCCATAGCACATTTATTATACATAAAATAAGGTATATTGTGTGTAGTTTTAAGGCTTATTTGTCACGTGCGAATTCACAATTGGGGCGGGGCAGCCTCTCTCTGCCGCCCTCCACCAGCTGTCAATTCTCTAATCACGGACACGAGGCATTTATTCAGGTCATGGTCACCTCGTCAGTGCCGGATGATTGACTTACCTCGCATCTCTACCATACATTGGACTCTCCCTTTGGTGCGCGAGTGTACCCGGTCCAAGGTGTTCTCCCCGGCGTCCCGTAAGTTTATGTCATCTTCCGGGATTGTGTCATTTGGCACCCCTGTGTGCCATTTGCTTTTAGGCGTAGTAGCCAGGTCGGATCATCCCCTGCCTTCTTACTCGCGGTGTTTCTTTTATTTGCGAATAAACATCCTGCTTGGATAGTCCGTCTCTTTCGCCTGCTTTGGGATCCCAAACATTCCACTACGTTCCGACAAGTCAACGCGACAGAATCATCCGGCCAAACATGGATCCCGCCGACAGAGACAGGATTCCTGTCTGCCCTAGCAGATCAAGGGGAGTGGCTGAGCCAACTGGGTCTGTCCGTCGCAGAGGTCCGTAGCGACGTCTCCAGGTCGGCTCACCGGGTGGAGAGGATCGAAATCAGCAGCGCTCCCATCCCGGCGGCTCCGCCTTCCCTGGCCCTGTGCCGGCAGCCCAATCTCCCTCACCCGTCGTGTTACGGAGGGGAGCCCGGACGCTGCACCCAGTTTTTGATGCAGTGCTCCGTTGTTTTTGACCAGAACCCTCTGTTTACACCACTGATGAGGTGATGGTGGCATATGTCACCTGCTTGTTCTCCGGGCGTTGACCATCTGGGAGTCCTTACTCGATCTGCAATCTTCCTTCCCGGAATCTGTCACCGAGCTGCACCGGGTATTTCGGGAGGGAAGCGGAATGGCAAATATGGGTCTGCCGCCAGGGCACCCGATCGTTGGCATAATTATCTGTTGCCTTCTGTATCATGGCCGCCTCCAGCAGGTACGAAGACCGAGCCCTTCGGGAACTGTTTCGGCGCGGGCTGAACTCGGCGCTCAAAAATGAGTTAGCCGAATGCGCCAGTCTGCGGCAGAGAGCCCGGGAACGCGGAGTCCGGAAGAGCCCTGATCCGCCAGCGGGATATTGAGGGGGTGGCAACCAGACCACCCGTCGGGGAGGGCACCCAGAAGTAGAGCGCAAGCCCACACTGCTGGGTGTTGGACGGGAGAGCCCAGCGAGGGAACCGCTGTCTATACCCTCCGGTGACTATGAGTCATCCGTCGCTCTCCCACAGCGGGCTCCGATTCCACCCCGAAGTGGACTTGCGTCGCAGAGATTGGTGGTGAACGGCGAGGTCTACGGACCCACCAAGATTATCCCCATCACGGCCTTGGTGTGCTCAGGGGGTGACAGATGTTTTATTGATGCCCGCCTCGCCTCCGAGCTAGAGTGTACGATAGAGGAGCTGAACGCTAGCATACCGCTACTTGATCAAGGCCGAAAAATGTGTCCACGTCCAGTCCCTCTCCTTCCTGGGTTTCATTACTGAGCGGGGCCAAATTAGAGTAGATACCGCCAAGCCCAAAGCGGTGGTATAGTGGCCGACGCCCATTACGCGCAAGCAACTGAAACATTTTTTGCTTCAAACAAAAAACAAAAGTGAAAAAAAACAAAAACAAAAGTGAAATCGTGAGAAAATGGATGGAAAACACAGGGAAATTTGGACTTGTTTCAACTTCATTGATAGTTCAAGGGCAGAGTGTAGACTGCAAGGTTAAAATATCCCATCAATCAGGCTCCACAAATAACCTGCACAAGCCATCTGTACAATTTGAAGAGAACATACAAGAAAGGAAACCAGCTATTAATGAAGTTTCTCGTGTGTCTGCCTGCATCTGTTGCTGTTGCTGTTGCAAAATCACAACTTCTAAGATGCACAGCCCAGAGCTCCTTGAGACACTTTATGCAAAAGCTATCCATTCCATCAAGGCACCAACGACCATCACAAAGGTAAATAAAACGACTTTATTACACAGTACAGTTTATTTCTTTAATTACAATCCCATAGCACATTTATTATACATAAAATAAGGTATATTGTGTGTAGTTTTAAGGCTTATTTGTCACGTGCGAATTCACAATTGGGGCGGGGCAGCCTCTCTCTGCCGCCCTCCACCAGCTGTCAATTCTCTAATCACGGACACGAGGCATTTATTCAGGTCATGGTCACCTCGTCAGTGCCGGATGATTGACTTACCTCGCATCTCTACCATACATTGGACTCTCCCTTTGGTGCGCGAGTGTACCCGGTCCAAGGTGTTCTCCCCGGCGTCCCGTAAGTTTATGTCATCTTCCGGGATTGTGTCATTTGGCACCCCTGTGTGCCATTTGCTTTTAGGCGTAGTAGCCAGGTCGGATCATCCCCTGCCTTCTTACTCGCGGTGTTTCTTTTATTTGCGAATAAACATCCTGCTTGGATAGTCCGTCTCTTTCGCCTGCTTTGGGATCCCAAACATTCCACTACGTTCCGACAAGTCAACGCGACAGAATCATCCGGCCAAACATGGATCCCGCCGACAGAGACAGGATTCCTGTCTGCCCTAGCAGATCAAGGGGAGTGGCTGAGCCAACTGGGTCTGTCCGTCGCAGAGGTCCGTAGCGACGTCTCCAGGTCGGCTCACCGGGTGGAGAGGATCGAAATCAGCAGCGCTCCCATCCCGGCGGCTCCGCCTTCCCTGGCCCTGTGCCGGCAGCCCAATCTCCCTCACCCGTCGTGTTACGGAGGGGAGCCCGGACGCTGCACCCAGTTTTTGATGCAGTGCTCCGTTGTTTTTGACCAGAACCCTCTGTTTACACCACTGATGAGGTGATGGTGGCATATGTCACCTGCTTGTTCTCCGGGCGTTGACCATCTGGGAGTCCTTACTCGATCTGCAATCTTCCTTCCCGGAATCTGTCACCGAGCTGCACCGGGTATTTCGGGAGGGAAGCGGAATGGCAAATATGGGTCTGCCGCCAGGGCACCCGATCGTTGGCATAATTATCTGTTGCCTTCTGTATCATGGCCGCCTCCAGCAGGTACGAAGACCGAGCCCTTCGGGAACTGTTTCGGCGCGGGCTGAACTCGGCGCTCAAAAATGAGTTAGCCGAATGCGCCAGTCTGCGGCAGAGAGCCCGGGAACGCGGAGTCCGGAAGAGCCCTGATCCGCCAGCGGGATATTGAGGGGGTGGCAACCAGACCACCCGTCGGGGAGGGCACCCAGAAGTAGAGCGCAAGCCCACACTGCTGGGTGTTGGACGGGAGAGCCCAGCGAGGGAACCGCTGTCTATACCCTCCGGTGACTATGAGTCATCCGTCGCTCTCCCACAGCGGGCTCCGATTCCACCCCGAAGTGGACTTGCGTCGCAGAGATTGGTGGTGAACGGCGAGGTCTACGGACCCACCAAGATTATCCCCATCACGGCCTTGGTGTGCTCAGGGGGTGACAGATGTTTTATTGATGCCCGCCTCGCCTCCGAGCTAGAGTGTACGATAGAGGAGCTGAACGCTAGCATACCGCTACTTGATCAAGGCCGAAAAATGTGTCCACGTCCAGTCCCTCTCCTTCCTGGGTTTCATTACTGAGCGGGGCCAAATTAGAGTAGATACCGCCAAGCCCAAAGCGGTGGTATAGTGGCCGACGCCCATTACGCGCAAGCAACTGAAACATTTTTTGGGTTTCGCGAACTTCTACCGCCGCTTTCTGCACAGCCAGAAGGAGCTGCCCCTGACTCAATTTGTCTCCTTCAAAGGCCTGTTTAGGTGGTTGGAAGAGGCCGACACCGTATTTCGTCTACTTAAACGGGCTTTCACCAACCCTCCGGTCCTCAATCACCCTGACGCCAACTCCACATTCACCGTGGATGTGGACGCATCCGATTCAGGAGTGGGAGCGGTGCTCTCCCAGCTTTCCCCAGTTCGACCGGAGACTACACACTTGCGCCTTCTTCTCCCACCGCCTCAGTCCTGCGGAGGCTTACTACGACGTGGCCAACAGGGAGCTTCTCACAGTCGTGTGGGCCCAGCAGGAGTGGAGGCACTGGCTCGAGGGGACGAAAGAAAAGTGTTCACGGACCACAAGAACCTGGCGGTCATCCATTCAGCCAAGAGGCTGAACTCGCGCCAGGCACGGTCGGCGCTCTTTCTAACATGCTTTTCATTCACCCTCACTTACTGCCCAGAGACCAAAAACATCAAGACCGACGCCATCTCTCGGATCCACAAACTGGTGGGAAAGGACGACTGCGTGGAACTCATCCCGCCGGCCGTCAGATTTTGGGGCCGCTCCGATGGGAGCTGGAGCGGAAGGTCCAGGAGGCGCTACAAGGTACCCCGGCACACAATGACTGTGCAGCAGTGAGACTGTTCATGCCCCCGGCGCTGGGCTCGGAAGTGCTGCAGTGGGGGGGATACTTCCGAGGTGGCCTGCCACCTCGGTATGAGCCGCACTGCGCACCTCGTCGCACAGGATGTGCGACGAGGTGGCCACGGCTCCGCAACAACGTGGTGGACTTTGTCATGGCCTGCTCGTTGTGCGCCTGCAGCAAGGTATCCCATCAGTCCCCGGCGGGGCTGCTCCGCCCGCTTCCGGTTCCTCCGTGCCCTCGCTCCCACATCTCCTTGGACTTCATCACTGGCCTGCCCTTCCCGTGGCAAGACAGTGATCCTCGGGGTAGTGGACCATTTTTCTAAATCGGCCCACTCCGTGCCGTTGGCCAAGTTGCCGTCCGCCATCGAGATGGCATCCCTATTGGTCAACCACGTCGTCCGTCTCCATGGGATCCCTTCTGACATCGTGTCAGCCCGTGTTCCTCAGTTCGTGTCCCGGGTCTGGAAGCGATTCTGCAGGGCCATGGGGGCGGGGCCAGCTTGTCATCAGGGTACATCCCCCAGTCCAATGGACCACACCGAGCGGAAGAACCAAGACCTGCGCTGCGTGTGCATCCATCGTCCCTCGGTCTGGGCTGATCATCTTCCGTGGGGAGTGTTGGGGTAATTCGCTATACAAACATCTCTAAACATCGCTTCTAATCTTTGTTTACGTTTCGGACTTCCTGATACGTCATATCCTGCCTTCCTTTACATGATGTCACATTTACATTACGTCACATCCTATCGTGTCACACACTGTGCGCCGTATAAATGCTCTCCCGTTCTAGTTCGTCTCTCTCTCTACCCTCTGCCATCCTCCTTGGCCGACACCGCAATGTCTCCGCTCTCTTCAAGATAACCCCACACTCTGTTCAACACCTAGCTTCCTGATGATTTAACCATCCTCTGCCGTCAACTCTCGTAGAAGCAATGAATCAGGGACGAACAATCAAAATAAACCCATCAGGGGAAAAACACCCTTGTCTCGTCAGCCACAGGTTGGTCCCCGTTTATGTCGGCCTATGGCTACCAGCAGCCGCTCTTCCCCACACAGGAAGGCGAGGTGGAGTTCCCGTCGATTCAGCACCATGTTCGGCGGGCCCATCAGGTGTGGAGAGAGACCAGGGCAGCCCTGTGGCGCACGGCGGCCCGTACAAGCGGGTCGCGGATTGCCGTTGTCGCCCTGTGCCGGCCTACTAGGTGGGGCAAAAGGTGTGGCTGTCTACAAGGGACCTGCGGCTAGCTGGGACTTCACCCAAGTTTTGCCGCGGTTTGCGGGCCTCTTCGCGGTGGAGTCCATCATGAGCCCGGTCGCAGTTCGGCTCCGCCTGTCCACCTCCATGAAGGTCCATCCGGTGATCCACGTCTCTCTCATCAAGCCGGTGGAGACCAGCCCCTTGGACGCCCCCTGCCCAACCGCCCCCTCCGCAGATGGTTGACGGCGGACCGGTGTACATCGTGCGGGAGATCCTGGACTCACGGCACAGGGTAAGGTCTCCAGTACCTGGTCGACTGACAGGCTACGGACCGGAGGATCGTCAGTTGGTCCCCCGTGCCTGAATCCTGGACCCGTCGGTCCTGCAGGCATTCCACTCAGCGTAACCGTCGGGTGGGCCGCCAGGAGGCATCCGTTGGGGGGGGGGGGGTACTGTCACGTGCAAATTGACAGCTGGGGGCGGGGCTGACCGCACTCCACCTGCTGTCATTCTCTAATCACGGACACGGGGCTTTTGTACGGTTCGCGGTCACCTCGCCAGTTCCAGATGATTGTATCTCTACCGTATCCTGGACTCTCCCTTCGATGCGCGAGTGTACCCGGTCCGAGGTGTTCTTCCCTGCGTCCCGTACGTTTATGTCATCTTCCGGGATTGCGTAATTTTGTACCTCGGTGTGCCATTTGCTTTTAGGCGTAGTAGGCAGGTCGGATCACCCCCTGCCTTCCACTTGCTGTTTCTTTTATTTGTGAATAAACATCCTGCTTAGATAGTCCATCTCTGCTTTGGGATCCCAAACATTCCACTACATTCCGACGAGTCAGCTGCCTTCACTCTCGCTCGGAACGTGACATTATTTAAAAATTATGTTTTATTTGGACCTGGGAACTGATTATTCTCATTTTAATGGTGTCCTATGTTAAATTAATATTTGGAATACAGACTTTTCGCCTGCACACACTTTTTGAGACACAATTAAGTTCGTAAGCCATAAGTTCGTAAGGTATCACTGTACTCAGGGTCATCAAGGCTTTTGGGTGAGACTTATACACCAGAAAATACGGTATACATTTTTTATTGAACGCGTCCATCCCTTACGAGTACTTATAAAATGTCATGGGCTCATAGGGAAGCTTACACATAAACAAGTAAGTTAATTAAGTTCCCATTTGAACCGTTTCCCGCTTGTATCATTATTCAGCAGTCATCAAATATGGAGCGTTTTGTTGACAGCGCTACAGCTTCGTAATTAGGCTACCAGTAGCGGCAATATTCCGATATCGCCGCTTTTCAGGCCTCCCATTACCACAATCATTTGCATAATTTCGCCTTGATTACATAATGCGGAGACGTAAGCGTTTCGCCCGCACGTGCCGTGCGGGACAAGAACGAATTGGATCAACTCACGCTGTTCATGAAACATTCCGCTTTTCAATCATTTAATTAACTCATTCACTGCCATTAGCCAATTTATTCGGGAATTGAAAATATGACATTGAGCGCCATTCCCAAATTAGTTGTTTTTTTTCATGCTTGAGTGCTGATAAAGCAATGGCCAGACAATGTATTTTCCCTTCAACAAGTGGGCAGCATTTTCCTTTCTTTCCATGTTAGCACCTTATTCCAGCTTCAGGGCTATAAAACCCATATGAATGCCTGCGAGACTAATAAAGGCAAATCCAAATCCAATCCAAATCCAAATGTATTGCATTGTATTTTGGACAGCCACCCTCATTTCAAGTTCAAATAATTTTTATATGAACTTGAAATTAATGAAATGAATTAAAATGTATTATTATTATTATTATTATTATTATTATTATTATTATTTATTATTATTATTATTATTATTAAATGAGCTGGGGATTGTTTAGTGAGCTGATGTGATCTATTAGCTGGCTAACTGGCTATCTCGCTGTGTAGCTGGGTATCTAGCTAGCTTTTTATTAGCTATCTATATAGCTAGCAATCGATGACCTATCTATTAGCTCAATAGCTAGCTTTCTATCTATTTCTAGTTATTTTGGGTTGAGTGAACGCTGGCGGGTGTGGCTGCCGCTGCTCATCCACAGAAAAACTTACCCTGTGACTAATGTAATCTTGTGAGTTTTGAAAGGCGCTTAGAAATTAAATGTAGTTAGTAATTAATTATTTTTTTCTGATGAAAAAAAGTAAGTCTCTTAGTAAGTTTTCTTAGGCTGGACTGTATGTTTGTGTAGTCCTAAAAGTCAATATTCTGTTTGTCCTGGAATTTGAGTAAAAATGACAAAAACCCTGGCACTGGAAAGGACACATTTTGCACATTGTCTGGCAGTCAATGAGTTAAGATAGCAGATTTTATGACTATTTTTCATGTATTTATCCTGGTAATTTTCCTTCTGAGAGAAGTGCAGTGACGTGACCAGGAATAAGATAAATTCCTAAAGGAAATAATTGTAATTACAATCACACGATTAAAAAATGTTAGTTACTAACAGCCTCAATTAAGCTTTTTATACTATTTATGTTTCTTTTGCATTTCAGCATCGCAATTCAGCTCAACTTGAATGAGTAAAATTAAATGAAAGCATCGCAATAAATACATTTTAAGCAACCAATTTCCAGATTGAAGACTGTGTCAACTCCATTGAACCGTCTTAACGAACGTTAAATACTTGGTTGAGGGCAGATGAAAGAACCAAGCGCCATCCATTCGTAATTTCGCTGAAATGATCGGCACATATTTCAATCAGTCCATATGTCTGTTGGAAAGCTTGAAAATAAAATGACCAGTCCACTCAGTTTTTGAAGCTTGAAAAATGAATTTTATTACATTTCTAAAAGACCCCCCCCTGACTCATCTGTCAGTCCTCATCAATTTCTCTCTTCGTAATAACAGGAAGGTGTTACGTACTTAACTTCCTTTCCCTTTTTCTTCTTCTTCTGGCATCATAAAAACACCATTAGTTCCTCCAAACGAAAGGGTCAAGGACGTGTCTGTCATTAGCATTTAGATGTGAACCGCTCTGAGACTTTGGCAGGAGGCAGTAATGTCGTACAGAAGACCATTTTTATTCCATTAGATATTATTTGTTGGATATTAGAAAAAATGCAATGCATCTTAATTGAATATATTTTTATTTTATTTATTTTATTATTATTATCATTATTATTATTATTATTATTATTATTATATAATAATAATAATAATAATAATAATAATAATAATAATAATAATAAGTATTATTATTATTATTATTATTATTATTATTATTATTATTATTAGGATTAGTAGTAGTAGTAGTAGTAGTAGTAGTAGTAGTAGTAGTAGTATATATACATATAGCGAGAGAGAGAAGGTCAGAAGGAATTGCATTGTGTCTTTGTAGATCTGGAGAAAACGTACGACAGGGTGCCCAGAGAAGAGCTGTGGTATTGCATGAGGAAGTCAAAGTCAAAGTCAAAGTCAGCTTTATTGTCAAATATTCTCATATGTATGACATACAGCACAGTCTGTAAGTCTCTAAGTCTGGAGTGACGGAAAAGTATGTCAAAGCGGTGCAAGATATTTATCATGACTGTAAGACAGTTGTGAGGTGTGCTGTCGGTGTGACTGAGGAATTCAAGGTGGAGGTGTGACTCCACCAGGGGTCAGCTCTGAGCCCCTTCTTATTTGCTATGGTGATGGACAGGCTGACAGACGATGTTAGACAAGAATCTCCTTGGACCATGATGTTTGCAGATGCCATTGTAATCTGTAGCGAGAAGGGGGAACAGGTGGCGGAGAAACTAGATATGTGGAGATATGCTTTGGAAAGGAGAGGAATGAAAATCAGTTGCAGCAAGACGGAATATATGTGTGTGAATGAGAGGGATCCAAGTGCAAGAGTGATGCTACATATGGAAGAGATAAAGAAGGTGGAAGATTTTAAGTACTTGGGGTCAACTGTCCAGAGTAATGGAGAGTGTGGAAAAGAGGTGAAGAAGCGTGTCCAGGCAGGCTGGAGAGGCTGGAGAAAAATATCAGGTGTGATGTGTGATAGAAGGGTTTCAGCTAGAATGAAAGGAAAAGTGTATAAAACAGTGGTGAGACCAGCCATGATGTTTGGACTGGAGACAGTGCCACTGAAGAAAAGACATGAAGCAGAGCTGGAGGTAGCAGAGCTGAAGATGTTGAGGCTTTCTTTGGGAGTGACCAGGTTGGATAGAATCAGGAATGAGTACATTAGAGGGACAACTCACATAGGGCTTTGCAGAGAAAGTCAGAGAGGCCAGACTGAGATGGTTTGGACATGTCCAGAGGAGAGAGAGTGACTATATTGGGAGAAGGATGCTGAGCCTAGAACTGCCAGGCAGGAGACTGAGAGGAAGACCTAATCAGAATCAGAATCATCTTTATTGCCAAGTATGTAGAACACACAAGGAATTTGTTTCCGGTAGAACACGCTGAACTAGTATCATCGTCAAAAGGAGGTTTATGGATGTTGTCAAAGAGGACATGAAGGTCGCTGCATGGTGTGAGAGAAGAGGATGCACAAAACCGGGATAGATGGAGGACATTGATTCGCTGTGGCGACCTCTGAAGGGAAAAGCCAAAAGGAAAAGAAGAAGAAGAAGGTGTGTATGTGTATGTATGTATGTATGTATGTATGTATGTATGTATGTATGTATGTATGTATGTATGTATGTATGTATGTGTAGGTCGGTAGATAGACAGACAGACGGACGGATGGACGGATAGATAGATAGATAGATAGATAGATAGATAGATAGATAGATTGATAGATAGATTGATAGATAGATAGATAGATAGATAGATAGATAGATAGATAGATAGATAGATAGATAGATAGATAGATAGATAGATAGATAGATAGATAGATAGATAGATAGATAGATATTAGCCTGTTTATCATAACATCACGCCTGCGAATTTACTTCCATGGATCTCAATAAACATTCGTATTTTTCCTTCTAGACAAGGCGCACACGATGATTTGTGCGTAAATGGCCTTGCATGGAAATATCCTTGAGGAAAAATAAAAATAATAAACTGAAAATGGCCCATCGAGTAACATCCTCATCTTCAATATTCTACGCTGAAAAGCACTTGACACTTTACAACTGCTCGTTTGTCGTGCCGTAGGTCTTTTGAGATTTCAACTATGGCGCTTGTGAAGCCCCGACGAATACTGAATTGGGTACTTCAAAGTCAGCGTGATGTTGATGAGCAATACAGTGAGACCTCAACTTACAACTTACACCTTATATTACGAACTTTTCATCTTACGAACGTCAAATTAAAATAAGCACTATTTTCATAATACACATCCACCACGGCTCGACATCAAGCACACGACCTTCGGATCTGGCGGAGTGATCTTCGGCGGAAGCACACGACCGAACAGCGCCCCAGCCGGCGCTACTTTACACACCCCCTATCATTGAATGCACACGTCGATCGCCTACTTGGAGCTTTTTGCTGATAATTTTACTATGATCGGACGGAAAAAAAAAACACCACAGGCTCGTGTTCAGCCCAAGAAGACACAAAGTCGCTGAGAAGAAAAAGATAATTGAAAAACACAAACGAGGTGTGCGTTAGTGTGATTTAGGGGCCAAGCACGGCTATGCTAAGTCAACCATTGCTACCATTCTCTGGAACAGAAAAGCCATCAAAGGTGCGTCTGTTGCAAAAGGTGTTTCCGTGCTCTCAAAGTGACGGTCTCGGGCAATCGAAGAAGTTGAAAAACTTCTTTTAATTTAGATTAACGAAAAGCAGCTATCCGGCGACAGCGTGAGTAAAGCTATTTTATGCGAGAAAGCACGGCTAATTCACGCCGATATCGCCATGCGCCAACCTGGAAGTTCTGCGTTTATTGGATTGGATTGGATTGGATTGGATTGGATATGCCTTTATTAGTCTCACAGTGGAGAAATTTACATTTCACAGCAGCAAAGTGATGAAAGGAATGAAAGTAGAAAAACGAAATACATGAGCTGCTGGAAAGGCAGCCACTCTCGCGGCGCCGTCTTGAAGTCAAAAGAACAAAAAAAAAAACTAAATAACAAATATGAGGATTTTAAAGCCAGTAACAGAACATCTGAGGAGGAGATGGCTGCAGCATCAAGTGAGCTCATAAAGGCAATGTTGGCAAAGTGGAATGATGTGCAGGCTTTTACCGAACAGTTCCATTCAGAAACGACTGTGGCCATGACAATCATCAACTTGATGAACAATAATGTGATGCCTCAGCTTCGTAAGACCTTACAAGTCAGAAAGCAACAGGTGTCAATTACGAGGTTTTTAATCAGCAAAAATGATGAGGAGAGTCTCCAAAGAAAAAAGAAGAGAAGCCACACCAGAGGTTAAGTTACCAACAGTCCTTATGGAAGGTGACTCTCCTTCCATAAGCCATCAACGACCATCAAAAAGGTGAATAAAACTTTATTTTACAGCACAGTTTATTTCTTTAATTACAGTCCTCATGTAATGTGCATCTCTTTCCAAACAGCAATTCTCTTTGACCTTCGACCTCCAACACCATTCCATCAAGCCATCAATGACCATCATAAAGGTAAATAAAACAACTTTATTTTATAGCACAGTTTATTTCTTTAATTACAGTCCTTATGAAATGTGACTCTTTCCAAACAGCAATTCCCTTTGACCTTGGACCTCCAACGCCATTCCATCAAGCCATCAATGACCATCACAAATGTAAATAAAGTGACTTTATGATACAATGCAGTGTATTTCTTTCATTACAATACAATAGCACATTTATTATACATAGAATAAGGCTTGTTGTGTGTAGTTTTAAGGCTTTTTTAGTTGAAAAGTATATTTTATGGAAACCCGGGAACGGATTATTCCCATTTTAATTGTTTCCTATGGGAATTTTCTTTTGAGGTACACACTTTTCGCCTTACACTCTCTGTCTGGGAACCAATTAAGTTCGTAAATTGAGGTCTCACTGTATTGTCTTGTTTAAAAATGGCATGTGGGGATCATACGAAAGTTCGGAATTTATTGAAGAAAAAATCCAAATAATGAGAAGAAAATACCTACCGTGTTTTACAGTGTATAAGGCGCAGCAGAGTATAACACGCACCTGTAATGAATGGTTTATTTTTCAAACTTTTTCCATATACATGTGTAAGGCGCACCGGATTATAAAATGTAGCTTCAATGAAGGAAAAATGTTTTACCAAAAGACAACTTCAAGAAGAAAAAAATATATATTTTCATATCAAATGTTTGTTTTATTCAACAAAGAAAAAATCTACATGCAAACCGCTCCAAGCGACGTGGACTCCTCTTTCTAAGGTCTCAAAACTTTCAAGTACACTTTTCATTCACTGTATGTATGTATGTATGTATGTGTAGGTCGGTAGATAGACAGACAGACGGACGGATGGACGGATAGATAGATAGATAGATAAATAGATAGATAGATAGATAGATAGATAGATAGATAGATAGATAGATAGATAGATAGATAGATAGATAGATAGATAGATAGATAGATAGATAGATAGATAGATAGATAGATAGATAGATAGATAGATATTAGCCTGTTTATCATAACATCACGCCTGCGAATTTACTTCCATGGATCTCAATAAACATTCGTATTTTTCCTTCTAGACAAGGCGCACACGATGATTTGTGCGTAAATGGCCTTGCATGGAAATATCCTTGAGGAAAAATAAAAATAATAAACTGAAAATGGCCCATCGAGTAACATCCTCATCTTGAATATTCTACGCTGAAAAGCACTTGACACTTTACAACTGCTCGTTTGTCGTGCCGTAGGTCTTTTGAGATTTCAACTATGGCGCTTGTGAAGCCCCGACGAATACTGAATTGGGTACTTCAAAGTCAGCGTGATGTTGATGAGCAATACAGTGAGACCTCAACTTACAACTTACACCTTATATTACGAACTTTTCATCTTACGAACGTCAAATTAAAATAAGCACTATTTTCATAATACACATCCACCACGGCTCGACATCAAGCACACGACCTTCGGATCTGGCGGAGTGATCTTCGGCGGAAGCACACGACCGAACAGCGCCCCAGCCGGCGCTACTTTACACACCCCCTATCATTGAATGCACACGTCGATCGCCTACTTGGAGCTTTTTGCTGATAATTTTACTATGATCGGACGGAAAAAAAAACACCACAGGCTCGTGTTCAGCCCAAGAAGACACAAAGTCGCTGAGAAGAAAAAGATAATTGAAAAACACAAACGAGGTGTGCGTTAGTGTGATTTAGGGGCCAAGCACGGCTATGCTAAGTCAACCATTGCTACCATTCTCTGGAACAGAAAAGCCATCAAAGGTGCGTCTGTTGCAAAAGGTGTTTCCGTGCTCTCAAAGTGACGGTCTCGGGCAATCGAAGAAGTTGAAAAACTTCTTTTAATTTAGATTAACGAAAAGCAGCTATCCGGCGACAGCGTGAGTAAAGCTATTTTATGCGAGAAAGCACGGCTAATTCACGCCGATATCGCCATGCGCCAACCTGGAAGTTCTGCGTTTATTGGATTGGATTGGATTGGATTGGATTGGATTGGATTGGATATGCCTTTATTAGTCTCACAGTGGAGAAATTTACATTTCACAGCAGCAAAGTGATGAAAGGAATGAAAGTAGAAAAACGAAATACATGAGCTGCTGGAAAGGCAGCCACTCTCGCGGCGCCGTCTTGAAGTCAAAAGAACAAAAAAAAAACTAAATAACAAATATGAGGATTTTAAAGCCAGTAACAGAACATCTGAGGAGGAGATGGCTGCAGCATCAAGTGAGCTCATAAAGGCAATGTTGGCAAAGTGGAATGATGTGCAGGCTTTTACCGAACAGTTCCATTCAGAAACGACTGTGGCTATGACAATCATCAACTTGATGAACAATAATGTGATGCCTCAGCTTCGTAAGACCTTACAAGTCAGAAAGCAACAGGTGTCAATTACGAGATTTTTAATCAGCAAAAATGATGAGGAGAGTCTCCAAAGAAAAAAGAAGAGAAGCCACACCAGAGGTTAAGTTACCAACAGTCCTTATGGAAGGTGACTCTCCTTCCATAAGCCATCAACGACCATCAAAAAGGTGAATAAAACTTTATTTTACAGCACAGTTTATTTCTTTAATTACAGTCCTCATGTAATGTATATCTCTTTCCAAACAGCAATTCTCTTTGACCTTCAACCTCCAACACCATTCCATCAAGCCATCAATGACCATCATAAAGGTAAATAAAACAACTTTATTTTATAGCACAGTTTATTTCTTTAATTACAGTCCTTATGAAATGTGACTCTTTCCAAACAGCAATTCCCTTTGACCTTGGACCTCCAACGCCATTCCATCAAGCCATCAATGACCATCACAAATGTAAATAAAGTGACTTTATGATACAATGCAGTGTATTTCTTTCATTACAATACAATAGCACATTTATTATACATAGAATAAGGCTTGTTGTGTGTAGTTTTAAGGCTTTTTTAGTTGAAAAGTATATTTTATGGAAACCCGGGAACGGATTATTCCCATTTTAATTGTTTCCTATGGGAATTTTCTTTTGAGGTACACACTTTTCGCCTTACACTCTCTGTCTGGGAACCAATTAAGTTCGTAAATTGAGGTCTCACTGTATTGTCTTGTTTAAAAATGGCATGTGGGGATCATATGAAAGTTCGGAATTTATTGAAGAAAAAATCCAAATAATGAGAAGAAAATACCTACCGTGTTTTACAGTGTATAAGGCGCAGCAGAGTATAACACGCACCTGTAATGAATGGTTTATTTTTCAAACTTTTTCCATATACATGTGTAAGGCGCACCGGATTATAAAATGTAGCTTCAATGAAGGAAAAATGTTTTACCAAAAGACAACTTCAAGAAGAAAAAAATATATATTTTCATATCAAATGTTTGTTTTATTCAACAAAGAAAAAATCTACATGCAAACCGCTCCAAGCGACGTGGACTCCTCTTTCTAAGGTCTCAAAACTTTCAAGTACACTTTTCATTCACTGTATCGTCCGAAGCACGAAACAGCCCATCAGAAAGCCTGTTTCGTGCTTCGGACTGAAACTGAAAAGTAACTGAGTTTTGAAAGCCGCTTAGAAAGTGGGGGCCACGTGGCTTTGAGCAGACAACGGAACGCAAACATTGCAGTGTGCACCATGACATCGAACGACAACTGGAGCAAAATCTTCAGCAAGGGATATTTACCATAAATTAAGCAAGGGAGCATTTGTGGTAGGTACTTCCTTAATTTAAAAAATCATTTATACTTCACAACAATGTTTTTATTTTTTGCGATTAGTTATTCGTTTTTATTAGTATTAGTATTTTTATTATTATTAGTTATTGTGTTTCAAGTTGTGAAAAATGGGGCAGGCAACCCAGTTATCTGCCCGGGTGTCCGCTAACTTTTTGTCATGAGTTTCAGACACTGATATACATTTATCAAAGTTTTCCAATTATAAAGCGCACACACACATTGTGGCTCAATAAACTTCTTTTAATTTAGATTAACGAAAAGCAGCTATCCGGCGACAGCGTGAGTAAAGCTATTTTATGCGAGAAAGCACGGCTAATTCACGCCGATATCGCCATGCGCCAACCTGGAAGTTCTGCGTTTATTGGATTGGATTGGATTGGATTGGATTGGATATGCCTTTATTAGTCTCACAGTGGAGAAATTTACATTTCACAGCAGCAAAGTGATGAAAGGAATGAAAGTAGAAAAACGAAATACATGAGCTGCTGGAAAGGCAGCCACTCTCGCGGCGCCGTCTTGAAGTCAAAAGAACAAAAAAAAAAACTAAATAACAAATATGAGGATTTTAAAGCCAGTAACAGAACATCTGAGGAGGAGATGGCTGCAGCATCAAGTGAGCTCATAAAGGCAATGTTGGCAAAGTGGAATGATGTGCAGGCTTTTACCGAACAGTTCCATTCAGAAACGACTGTGGCCATGACAATCATCAACTTGATGAACAATAATGTGATGCCTCAGCTTCGTAAGACCTTACAAGTCAGAAAGCAACAGGTGTCAATTACGAGGTTTTTAATCAGCAAAAATGATGAGGAGAGTCTCCAAAGAAAAAAGAAGAGAAGCCACACCAGAGGTTAAGTTACCAACAGTCCTTATGGAAGGTGACTCTCCTTCCATAAGCCATCAACGACCATCAAAAAGGTGAATAAAACTTTATTTTACAGCACAGTTTATTTCTTTAATTACAGTCCTCATGTAATGTGCATCTCTTTCCAAACAGCAATTCTCTTTGACCTTCGACCTCCAACACCATTCCATCAAGCCATCAATGACCATCATAAAGGTAAATAAAACAACTTTATTTTATAGCACAGTTTATTTCTTTAATTACAGTCCTTATGAAATGTGACTCTTTCCAAACAGCAATTCCCTTTGACCTTGGACCTCCAACGCCATTCCATCAAGCCATCAATGACCATCACAAATGTAAATAAAGTGACTTTATGATACAATGCAGTGTATTTCTTTCATTACAATACAATAGCACATTTATTATACATAGAATAAGGCTTGTTGTGTGTAGTTTTAAGGCTTTTTTAGTTGAAAAGTATATTTTATGGAAACCCGGGAACGGATTATTCCCATTTTAATTGTTTCCTATGGGAATTTTCTTTTGAGGTACACACTTTTCGCCTTACACTCTCTGTCTGGGAACCAATTAAGTTCGTAAATTGAGGTCTCACTGTATTGTCTTGTTTAAAAATGGCATGTGGGGATCATACGAAAGTTCGGAATTTATTGAAGAAAAAATCCAAATAATGAGAAGAAAATACCTACCGTGTTTTACAGTGTATAAGGCGCAGCAGAGTATAACACGCACCTGTAATGAATGGTTTATTTTTCAAACTTTTTCCATATACATGTGTAAGGCGCACCGGATTATAAAATGTAGCTTCAATGAAGGAAAAATGTTTTACCAAAAGACAACTTCAAGAAGAAAAAAATATATATTTTCATATCAAATGTTTGTTTTATTCAACAAAGAAAAAATCTACATGCAAACCGCTCCAAGCGACGTGGACTCCTCTTTCTAAGGTCTCAAAACTTTCAAGTACACTTTTCATTCACTGTATCGTCCGAAGCACGAAACAGCCCATCAGAAAGCCTGTTTCGTGCTTCGGACTGAAACTGAAAAGTAACTGAGTTTTGAAAGCCGCTTAGAAAGTGGGGGCCACGTGGCTTTGAGCAGACAACGGAACGCAAACATTGCAGTGTGCACCATGACATCGAACGACAACTGGAGCAAAATCTTCAGCAAGGGATATTTACCATAAATTAAGCAAGGGAGCATTTGTGGTAGGTACTTCCTTAATTTAAAAAATCCTTTATACTTCACAACAATGTTTTTATTTTTTGCGATTAGTTATTCGTTTTTATTAGTATTAGTATTTTTATTATTATTAGTTATTGTGTTTCAAGTTGTGAAAAATGGGGCAGGCAACCCAGTTATCTGCCCGGGTGTCCGCTAACTTTTTGTCATGAGTTTCAGACACTGATATACATTTATCAAAGTTTTCCAATTATAAAGCGCACACACACATTGTGGCTCAATATGATTTCACATATAAGGTGGATCTTCATATATAAAGTGTACCTGCATATAAGGCCACCTTTTAAAGAAAATTAAGGATTTTGGGTCTGCCTTTTAGACCGGAAAATAAGATATATTGGATGATTTTTTTTTTAACCTTTTTGATCCAGTACCGCGATTTCCCGAACTGACATGTAGAAAACAGCTTAGAATTAAAAAAAAAAAACATTAAATAGATGACCCTTGGGGGGGCTTTTCTGATCACTTACATTGCAATCTGCCCCGCATTGATTGGTTGTGAACTTTGGAAGTTGAGTGGAAAGTTTAAATGAAGTCTGTGTCGCTTTTTATTCCTCACTGTCAAATCATATCAAAGAAGCAATTTGGCAGCGCACGCTATGTATCCGTCCACCTGGAAGCGACCGCACACAAACACACACACACACACACACACACACACACACACACACACACACACACACACACACACACACACACACACACACACACACACACACACACACACACACACACACACACACACACGCACACACACGCACACACACACACACACACACGCACGCACGCACGCACACACACACACACACACACACACACACGCACACACACACACACACACACACACACACACACACACACACACACACACACACACACACACACACACACACACACACACACACATACAGACCTATGGTCAAAATTTGTTTGAGACTTTAATTGTTTTTTTTTGGTCCAATTTGTGTTTGGGAAAGTTCTGAGCAGGCGTGTGCATAAATTTCACATTCCTTTTAGGCACATGGTCGGGTCGGTGGTGTTATGTATGTTAATGAGCTCCGCTTTCAAAAAGACAACTCCCTTGCGGTTGGTTGCACAGAAAGGAGACAAACACACAGTAATGATGAGCTTTTTAAACCTGTCTGAAGGTAAAAAAAAATAAAAAAAAAGCAATAAATGAAACATTCCATTCGTGTGATTCTCACTGTTACATTTTAGCGAATCTATCCTCATGTAAATTAGCACTTTTTGGCCATTTTGGAATTCAACAGATGAACTTTGTGCTCGTAATGATGTACATCTAAGTAAGACCTTGTGAGAATAATGTTTATATATTTCGATCTATAGATGACAAAACCTCGCGATCTCGATCGATAGATGACAAAATGTATCTTGCAATCGATCTAGCGATCGATAGATGACAACATCTCTCCATCGGTAGATCGATATCGATAGCTAGATATTATATTTTATATATGTTATATATAATATATATATTTTATATTGCATTTCGCACTGTGTACAGTTCATTTTTTTCTCAAACATTATCTTGTTCATGCATCTTGAAGTCCAAGATGGCGCCCGAGTAGGCAGCCGTCAGCAAGTGCTCTCATGAGCCTTGCTTTTTTTTGTTGTTTTTGTCTTGTTTTGTGTTTTCCTTTATCACTGTGTTGTTGGGCGTCGTGTGGAATGAATACGGATTGTTTTTCAGCATTTTTTACGACGACATTCATCAAGGAGGAGACTGTGCTGAGCGGTTGCACCTTTTCGGCAGCATGAATATGCCAGTACTGTTTTTGAATGGGAGGAATGTCGGTGCCATTCGACTGCCATCGCTGGACAGCTCTGAGGCCATTGTGCTTTTTCGCGCCTGTAATGGGCAGCACCTTCACAGCCTCGCTTTGTTCAGCGGAAAGGTCTGTGCTGTTGGTCAGTCTGCGGCTGGATGGATGCATGGCTTGAGGAGCCCGCGATAAGAAGAAAGGAGCGTATGTGGAACTGTTGTGGCTTGGAATTGAAGCAGATTTATGTGGGACAGGAGATGTGAGACAATCTCTTTACGTCAATGGATGATACAGCTGCGTGTTTATTTCAAGATTTAGCTTGTAGTCGACGTGCACGTTCCACCATGATGTCCCTGTTCCACTGGTGGAAAGACGCTTTGATCCTCTCCTCTTTCATCTAGAACTGCTTCATGTCATCACAAAGAGGGCACAGCAAGTCCTGAAGAATCAATGACTCTGTTTCTTTGTTTTGTCATATTGTCTTTGTGCTGTCATATTATTTGTTATTTTGTTTTGTTTTTTGTTCTTTTGACTTGAAGATGGCGCCGCGAGAGTGGATTCATTTCCAGCAGCTCATGTATTTTGTTTTTTTTTTACTTTCATTCCTTTCATCACTTTGCTGCTGTGAAATGTAAATTTCTCCACTGTGAGACTAATACAGGCAAATCCAATCCAATCCAATACTTCATTTTTCTTTCCTGATTTTAACCACCCTTCTCCGTCCCCTTCATTTTTTTTTGCTACAAATGTCTCCATTGTGGGACAAATAAACAATTTCTTATATATCTTATATTATCTTCGATTTCCATGCCACTCCTTAGCAAATGACAAATGTGTTTTTTTACACAGTTAGATACGCTCAATAACGTGTCTGTTTCCGTGTGTCTCTCTATTGAACCAAAGTCATTTTTTACCCTCCCTCCTCTTTCCTAATCTCCGCCTCACTTGGAGAATTGACAATTTGTTTGAATTAATGGAACCCAAACTTTTCATTATGACGCGAGATAAGCAGGTGGTCGAACCTGTATTGTAGTTTTGAGTTCCAATATGAAAAAAAAGAGGTGGGGTGGGGATGGGGAGCAATGGCTGAATTGTAAATAGCCTAGTAAATCACTAATATGCTCTACAGAGTTTGAGCACAGTCTGCTCGGGCAGATAGCGGTGAATTGCGGTGAAAGTCGATTTCGCCTCAGACTAGATGTACATCCATTATCAATGACATTGCTACTGTTGAGTTTAATGTACGATTGACGGGTAGCACGCTTTTTATTCTTTTTTTTTTCATGTGACGAAAATAAACGCAAAATAAAACCTCGGGGCATATTCTTATGCTTGAAATGGCATTGATTTTTTTTTCTATGATCCTATAAATGTGATTATGTGCATTGCGTCGTGAAGAGCGGCTGGGTTCATTTCAAATGGAGTTCTCTTAGCATATACGCCCGAAAACCAAACAAATAAATAAATAAACGACTACCATGCACATTGATGTCAATACAATACCTCCTTCTCTGCCCAAAAAAAACAAAATAAAAACCTCTCATCCAAAGTGGAATCCGATACGTCTTAAGAGTCGTTTGAACATCCCAAGTGCTTTAATTTAGTCAAAATCCCCGCTGTGCGCTTTAAAAGTCGCCCGGAAACTAGTCCAACGGTCGTTTGCAAATCCCGCAGTTATCCACCTTTATTCTTAGCTGGCGCGGAAATGCGCTGCCAGATTTGAAAAGTGACACGATCCTTCTTCTCTCTGAGGACTCCTTTTGACTCTGCTGCGACCCGAAAGAACAGGTCAGAAGTCAAGCTTTTCCCACCGTGTTTCTGCGCCACATACTCCTCAAATTTTATTGCCGGTGCCTGTAATCAGGGATCGACTGAGACAACGTTGTGAGGGCAGTCATTTACAAACTGAAGATTGTGCTTCACTGTATCGCAACGCCCGTTGACATTTCATGATAGTGTCACTTTTATTATTATTATTATTATTATTATTATTATTATTATTATTATTATTATTATTATTAAATATTATTATATTAATATTAATTATTTTTTAATTTTATTTTTAATAATAATAATAATAATTGGATTGGATATTGGATTGGATATGCCTTTATTCGTCTCACAGTGGAGAAATTTACATTTCACAGCAGCAAAGTGATGAAAGGAATGAAAGTAGAAAAAAAAATACATGAGCTGCTGGAAAGGCAGGCACTCTCGCGGCGCCGTCTTGAAGTCAAAAGAACAACAAGAAAAACTAAATAACAAATAATATGACAGAATAGAGTCAATGTGACAAAACAAAGACACAGAGAGACATTCATTCTTCAGGACTTGCTGTACCCTCTTTGTGATGACATGAAGCAGTTCTGGATGAAAGAGGAGAGGATCAAAGCGTCTTTCCACCAGTGGATCAGGGACATCATGGTGGAATGTGCACGTCGACTACAAGCTAAATGTTGAAAGCAAACACGCAGCTGTAGCATCCATTGACGAAAAGAGATTGTCTCACATCTCCTGTTCCACATAAATCTGCTTCAATTCCAATCCGCAACAGTTCCACATACGCATTGGCGCTCTGCGCTGACGCTCCTTTCTTCTTAATAATAGAGTTCTTCGCGTTCTTAATAATAATAATAATAATAATAATAACAACAATAATAATAATAATAATAATAATAATATATATTATTATTATTATTATTATTATTATTATTATTATTATTATTATTATTATTATTGTTAATAATAATAATAATAATAATAATAATAATAATAATAATAATAATAATAATAATAGTACAAGTCATTTAGAAGTACCTTTCAAAACTCTCAAGGTCACTTTACAGTCACAGGATAAGTCCTCCTATGGGTGAGCAGCGGTAGCCACATGCGCCAGCGTTCACTCACCCGGAATTAACTCAAATCGATCGAAAGCAAGCAGGCTAATAGATAGCTAGATAGATAGCCAGTTGTTTTAAGTTTATTCTGTATCCTTATTGTCTGTTACACATTAGCTAGATAACTATTTGGCTAATAGATAGTGACCCAGATAGCTATATAGATAATAGATAGCTAGCTATCATGTCATCCATATTAATATATGTAACTGTTTTAGGTGGAATGAGGTCAACCAAAGAAGAAGAAAAGCACCTCCAATTGAAACGTTAGCCAGATGAAAATGAAGAGGAACCTTCTACGCTGAATCCATTTCATTCCATAATGCTTGTATATTTCCATTTTGGATTCAAAATGATTTACCTTCATCACATTAACATCAGAGTCTGACATCAGTTAAAATGAATGCGATGTTCGTCCACCGTGTAATAGTCATGTTAAAACATTTCAATTAGATTAGATGAGCCTTTATTCGTCTCACAGTGGATACATTTACATTTCACAGCAGCAAAAACAAAATACAGGAGCTGCTGTAAAGGCAGCCTACTCTCGCGGCGCCATCTTGAAGTCAAAAACAAAACAGAAAAACAAACAAAAAAAAATAATGTGACACAACACAGACAGTCTTCAATCTTTGGCACTCAAAGCGTCCTTTCACCAGTGAATCAGGGACATCATGGTGAGATATTCACGTCTGCTACAAGCTAAACATTTAAAGCAAACACGAAACTGTAGCATCCATTAAGGAAAAGAGATTGTCTGTCCCACATAAATCCGCTTCAATTCCAAGCCGCGACAGGCGCTTTAAAAAACCTTTTTGTAATTTTACATTGCAATTTTTTTTCTATCACGCACAAAGTTTTTGCTTCCTGACTCATGTCTTCCTTACTCTTTCTCCAACACCCCACACCCAAAATCCCCCTATTACACTGCGGCCAGAAATTCTAACAAGTATGCATTTAAAACAAGTCAATCAAGTAAAAAGCCAATAAGGGCTTGTTTATTTACTGAGCGCTAAGTGCATTGTTGGCAATATAAAGCGGCTGATTTATGGCAAAGGGATTGCAGCGAGTGCATAAAACCAGCGTGAAAACTCCATCTCTCCATTTCACCCCAACACTCATGTCGCTTTTTATGTACATCTTCCTTCCAACCGTCGCTTAATCAACCTCTTTCGCCATCTTAAGTGATCTCGTCGGACCCTTTGTCGGAATCAAAGGAGAGGCAAAAAAATGTCCTACATCTTGCCATCAACATTACATTTTAATTCCACGACAAGGAATGGAGCGTTGTTTGAATCGAGGGGGGAGGGTGTCCTTTTGGAAATACGCTTGGCAAATAAATTACCGCAAGTCCATAAAAATGACCTTAACGCTGCAATATGGTTTTATTTTCCGGGTGGCACGGGCTTCTGAGCCAGCTGTCTGGATCAAACGGCAACCTGCTCCCAAACTCTAATATTGACTCCCTCCCTATTTTCAAGGCTCACCTCAAAACCCACTTGTTTAAAATTGCTTTCAATGTATAGTTCTATCTGCTATTTTATTATTTATCATTTTACTTATGGTTTTATTGTTATGTGCTTTGTTTTATTGTTTTTATTGTAAAGTGTCCTTGGGTGTTTTGAAAGGCGCTTGAAATAAAATGTATTATTATTATTATTTAACAATGATGCTTCATCTGAAGACGGCAGATAATCAACTGACAATGATGTACACCATTCCGTTAATTGGAAAAAAAGAAAATCTCTTTACCTGTACATGAATATGATCAATATAGACAGATTCTGGACAATACAAAAACGAGATTTAAATCAAAATGAAACAATCAATCAATTTCTGTGACGATATCACTTCAATGTAAATGATTGAACCCCCTCTGGTTAGCAATAACATGAAGCATTCATTAGCTGAGGTTGAAGATCAACATCGGTACAACAGGGGGATTTCGGACCATTCCTCTTCATAAGGGCAAAATTCTCAATACGTCTGGTACGAACAGCTCCCTCGAGATCATGTCACAGCATCTCAATCAGACTGAGGTCAAGTCTACCAAAGACTCTCATGAAAATGTTTTATTTTGTTTTTTCTCTCTCTCTGAGCCGTTTGTTGTTTCTGTTCCCGAGGTTCAGAATGAAGATATAAGGATACTTCCGGAATGTAAAGTTTAAAAGTTAATTGGTGGAGCCAAATACATCCTTGGCTTAGCTGACGTGGATGTGACAGATTTAAATATTCTTAAGGGGGCGTCGGGATAAATACAACTGGGGCCAATTCATTATTTTCTTTTCCTCAACGCATCCAATTGGAAATCATTCTTCTCAGCAACCAAGAATGTTAATACGGGCGCAATCCTTCCTCGCTGCGGGGCCTTCGGTCCCTTGATTGAAACCGTCCGAACCAACCACGCATGAACAGAAATTGAAAGCAAGCTAAATTCCTGAACATGTCGGCGTCAATTTGATTTTCAACGACTCACGGTTGGAATTTCTACTCAATGCGGCTTATCTCACACATTGCAAGCTCTTGCGGCGTAAGTTAAACGAGTACTCTAAAAACGGCCCATATGTGAAGGCGAATTCATCCATCTGTTCTCCGAACCGTTTATCCTCACCCGTGTCGGGTTTGTCTCCATTATCCATTTGCGTATGGGGGGAGCGACCACTTAGCCCGTCTTTCACTCAAAGTCAACTCCGATTGGCTTGCAAATTTCCCCATTGTGGGCCGAATAAAGGATTTCTGATTCAGATTCTTTAGCGCTCCACACTTCTCTCATCAGGACAAGCGGGTTGTCAGTTGAAAATAAATTGATGGATAACTTATTCATTTGAATTGTTTCACTTCCTGTTCCCAACAGTAACTGAAGCTAGCTTTCACGTCAGTTTTAGTTCATGGTCTTAAACGTTCGTCAGACGGTTCAAAGTCAGAAAACCAAGTTGGTTCATCCAATTGGGTTGTGTAGATTCAAAGAGATGATTTGATTTGCCAAGGGCAACGTTAAAACTTTCTCAATTGGTCTCAAGCCTCTTCGCGATTTTAGCAGGAGTGCCGAATTCTCAACCATGACACAGAGCCAAATTCACTGAGAACCGATTTTTTTATTGAGGTTTTTATGGACACAATGTGCTTTTTTATTGGCATCCAACCATAATGGCATATCGCGGGCATATGACTCCCTCAACTCATTTCTCTCACCGTGAAATCTTTTAAAGAGATCTTTTTTTCACCCGCCATTTAAACAAACCACGGAGTGTTTCAAGCTCCTTACTTACAAAGATTAAAATTCCTCCGGAACATTATTGCAAAGCAAGTGAACTCTTAATATTAAAATACGATTTGACTGAAGATTTGACTGTGGAGATATGAGCTTTGTTTCTTTTCCTGGTTGTCAAAACTGGGAAATGTTATTATTTTCTTAGCGACAATAGCACCGTCAGTCCGTCCAAAGTATCGGGATCGGACTTGGAGGTGAGATCAGCATTCAAAGAGTCAAAGGCATTTTGAGGCTCAGATCTGCAATTTGGGATTTTTGACAGGGTTTGAGCAAAGGTAAACGACGTGAAAGTGGCAGACAAATGTTGCTCAGCCGACCGAAGAACAAACGAAGATATTGGAGCAATCGACTTGTCAGCATGATGGAGGAATTACAGACCTCTGCAGGTGGGACTGCCTGTCTGTCCTTTGGATTGGATTGGATTTGCCTTTATTAGTCTCACAGTGGGGAAATTTAAATTTCTTTACATTTACATTACTTTGTAAACAAATGCTTCTTTTTTTGTACATTGTTCTTTTTTATTCTTTTCTAATTTGCATTGAGGTGCAGACAACTTCCTAATTTAGATCACACTAATAAAATATCGCCAACATTGTTGTCTTAACCCCGAAATTATCCTACCCTCCTATTATGGTGCACCTGTAGGTATGCCGTGGTGGCATCCTAATTGGCTATGGAGCCTGTCGTCTATGGCACGGTTGAACACAAGTAACATCATTTTCTTTCTGATATTGCAACTGCAAGACTTGTCGGGAGAGTCTAATGACTGTTAAAAAGTTCTACAGAAAACAACCAAAATAAATCCACAGGCCGAACATTTAGAGGTGTTTCATGCTTTGGAAGAAACAAGACTCTTTGTGACATTTTTAGACGAAACTCCCATCGGGTTGTTTCAGAGGTGGACAAAAAAGCAAAGAATTAATCCCAGTCTTTTTCTTTTCCTTTCGGCTTTTCCCATTAAGGGGTCGCCACAGCAAATCAGTGTCCTACATCTTTAGAGGTTTGATCCGCATGTTTGTTTTGGCCAATTAATCCCAGTGCTGTGGGTGGGGTGAGGGGGTTGGCCTCGGACCGAGCACCGATGATATAAAAAGTCCAGGGTAATACAAAGTACAAATACAAGTTGATGTTTTAGCATCCTGATGAAGGAATTGACAGCATTCGAACTGGGGAGGTGTGGCCCCGCCCCCAGCTGTTAAACCGTACGTGACAATATCGAACAAGTAGGATAGTTATTTGCCGGAGCAGCATTGCATAACACGAGGATACAAAATAACTTTCTTACCAAACATGCACGACAATTTTCTCCAGCATGACAGTATCTCACTCGCACAGCATTCAGAGGAGGGGTGGGGTGTGTCCACCGACGCTCGAGTGGGTGGGATCGCCACGACGCAAACACAGCGTCGGGCTCACGGTCGGCACCGCCGCCTCTTTTAGACAGGTGACCTTTTCTGGCTTCTCCGTTAGCAGGGAGAGCGATTTTTGGACAGTTCGCATGAGTGGGAAGCCGTGCGTAATTGGGTCAGCAGAAAGCATGTGCGCCGACACAGTAATAAAGATTGATAATACAAAATATAAAGTGATTAAAATGACAGTAAAAGTTATAAGATTTATAAATGAACTGTCAGCGCCGCGAGAATGGCTGCCTTTCCAGCAGCACCTGTATTTTGTTTTTTTATTTTCATTCCTTTCATTACTTTGCTGATGTGAAATGTAAATTTCTCCACTGCGAGACTAATAAAGGCAAATCCAAATCCAAATCCAACATTTTGGTATATAATAGTATTCAATAGAAAACGTTGCTTAAAAACAACAGATTGACATTGTATACTATCCTGTCGTATAAACCGCGCGTCAGCCATTTTGAATGCATTTTGATTCACGACCGTTTGACTTGGGACCGTTTTCTTGGAACGGAAGCAGGTCGTAACTCGGATTTTACCTGTATTTCTATATTATATTTGGAAAACGTTTCTCGTTGTTTGATGGTGTGGCTTATACGTTGGATATGGAAAAAGTTGGAAAACACACCATTCATTGGGGGTGCGCCTCATACACCGGTTCATCTTATATACCGGAAAATATGGTAACTCCTTTTCGTATACCGCTGGCTGGAAAACAAAAGTTAATATGGAATATTATATAATGGCAACATACATTTACCTTTTTTTCGAGCCTGCTGATTCATATCATGATGACTTGCTCAAAGGTCTGCAGTGACAGAGACTTACCGCCTCCACTTTTTACCTTTATTTATTTGTTTGAAATTATTTTTACTAACCACTGTAGGGATTCCTAAAGACCAAGGGAAAATTATATTACGAGGTAGGAGAAACTACTGTTGCACAAAGACAGGAAAGGAGATAGGACCAAATGTGGGCGGGAGCAAGCCCTCGCTGACCACAGTCAAGCTCCAACATCGTCAATCTGCCCCAAACTTCATCCCGAGGCGTAAGTTAAACATCCTGATAAAAAAACAATGCTGCCATATCATCGACTGTCTATTCAATGACCATTTTTTCTGGTGTATAAGGTCCACCGGAGTATAAGGCGCACACCCAATGAATGGTGTATTATATAATTTGAAGAGAACATACAAGCAAGGGAACCAGCTACAGTAAAGTCTCGTTATATCGATATCGGATATATCGATAGTCCCGGTTATATCGATACTATTTCTATGCACGCACGGAGAAAATTACATTCAAACAGGTTCGGATATATCGATAGTCCCGGTTATATCGATATTTTTTCGGACTCCCTTGAATATCGATATAACGAGACTTTACTGTATTTATTTTTCTATTGTGTCTGCCAGGATCTGTTGCTGTTGCAATATCACAACTTCTAAGCTCCTTGAGACACTCTATGCAAAAAGCTATCCATTCCATCAAGCCATCAACGACCATCACAAAGGTAAATAAAACAAATGTATTATACAGTACAGTTTACTTAATTAATTTAATTACAACACCATAGCACATTTATTAAACATAAAATAAGTTATATTGTGTCTAGTTTTAAAGCTTATTTAGTTGAAAATTATGTTTTACACTTTTCACCTTACACACACTTTCTGGGAACCAATTAAGTTAGTCAAACAAGGTATCACTGTATAAGGCACGCCACATTGTAAGGCACTACGGTAGAGGTTGGGGTTACACACTACTTTTTCTAAGGGGGAAATTGAGTCATGGCTGCTGACAGTCATTGCGAGATCTGTTGTGGCTCAATATTTCTTTCCATAAAAGGCGCACCGGCATATAAGCTGCAGGCTCATCTTTTACCGACACCATTTTTTTGTTTCCTAACTGACATCAGAAAAACGTTTTATAGCATCTAAAATACCAAAAACACGCAGGCTAATATTTTAGTCAAATGCAAAACACCAATTAAAATGACTTAAAGTGTTCCGAAACTGCCACAAATGAGCTTGAAACTGTGCAGATTCAGAAGGTCCCGCCCCTTGTTCGTGACGTCACTTTAGGTCACAAACTTCCTTGCTCCAGAATCAAAACAATGTCTTCAGAGAGTTCAGATTCGGAGAAGATGCTTTCTTGTTACTCATCCAGTTATGAATATGATTCAAATAGCTCTATAGTGGAAAGCATAAATGTCTGCAATCGATTAAAGAAGTCTGTCTGTATAAATTTGACCCGTCTGCAAGCGATGAAGCCGGTGAAGATCTGGACTCCTATGTAGCGCCCAGAAAATGCATAAGATCGTGCACAAGCTGAATTTCGTCCAGTATATGAAGCCGCTTATAAAGCTGCCCGTGATTGGTTATAATCCATGGTAGAAGACAGATGGGTTGGTTTTACGCACACACACAAAGGAGACTGCCACAATTCGAACAAGCACACGAACATCAGAGCTGTTGAGTCGAGAGAGAAAGCTCCGACAGTGTTACAGAGTAAAAAATGATAAAGTGGAAAGTGGATGTTTGTCCGATCGGTTTGCTCCACTAATATGGTGATTGCTCTCTTTCACCAGGTGAGCTCACAGTTAGCATGCAGTGTGACTAAATAAGTAAACATGCATCAAACTTCCGCTATCCAATCACTGAATCGTTAACTCTGGTTGGCTTGTTGCGTCACACGCGTGTATGATTTTGAAGTGCGCCTTTCAACCCTTTCATGTCTTTCAATTCCTTGATCTCCTTGATGTGCGTATCACCCTGACGCATAGCACACGCTTGCAAATTGTATAAAAAGAGCTGTCGCGGGGCAGAGAGATTGGGCGAACCACGGGGCAGAATCATCTCAGACTCACGCCCGGCTGACGCCGGGCGTCGGACGGACATCACGGCACGACTTGCTCAACTCCACGCCACGATCAAGCTCTGCGCGTCACCTGCCTGGGAGATCTGACAACGAACCTACTTACAAATAAAGAGAAACATTAAACTCTTTATTGGCGAGCCAGCCAGGAGTTTGATGTTTCTCTTTATTTGTAAGTAGGTTCGTTGCCGTGATGTCCGTCCGACGCCCGGCGTGAGCCGGGCGTGAGTCTGAGATGATTCTGCCCCGTGGTTCGCCCAATCTCTCTGCCCCGCGACAGCTCTTTTTATACAATTTGCAAGCGTGTGCGATGCGTCAGGGTGATACGCACATGAAGGAGATCAAGGAATTGAAAGACATGAAAGGGTTGAAAGGCGCACTTCAAAATCATACACGCGTGTGACGCAACAGGCTTTCTCGTTCGTCTCCGCTGGTGCTCAACTACTCTGGTCCGTTGGAAATGGGCGGATTTGTCCGCTGGGAATTTGTGTAAACTTACACCTTCTTATGCGTTTTACCGCAATTGGCTGCGACACAACGATTCACCATCGCGTTATTTATCAGAATCAGAGTCAGAAAACCTTTATTCGTCCCACAATGGGGAAATTTGCAGTCCACAACAATTTATGTAGTTTTCCTTCTAATTTCGCGATCAACACGGTGTTTTCAGAGGAAAAAAAGGCAGGGGCGTACCAAATGTGACGTCATCAACTCGAAAACAAGACTTCATTAATATTCAGCGCGAGTCTTAAAACGTAAAATATATCTATATGCGGTGGAATCTTTGTAAAATGCGCTCAGTAGAAGTCATTTGAAGTGATTTTACAAATTATGGACGCAATTTGTTCGGTGTCGGTTGTCCTTTAAACAAAATCAAAGTTTTTTGGTGCGCCTTATACACACTTTTTGTTGTGTTAGGTAATCGGAGTTCAGATGAGAATAAAAAAAAAATCTACAAAACTGTTCTTTGTTGATATTCCAGCGATAGATCATGAAAGCAACGCGACTGGTGAAACATATCATTTAATGAGCTTTCTCCACCCAGCAACTGAACAGAATTTACTATCGTGAACATCTTTCATCAGCGGCACCGAAATAAAACTTCCAAAGTACATTAAAAGTCTTGAAATAGATTCAGTCACAAAAAAAAAAGTGGCTTCTTCCGCACATAGAAAAGAATTCCAAGTTGACGGCAGGTCGTAAAAGTGGCCGAACATCAGTTTTACATCTAAATTATTCCTGAGTTACGATGGCTCCCTTCGCCGTGGGATTTCTGCAGCTGTGACTAATTTTCTGTTCGGTGTACATCTGTGCGCGCCTTCATGTGCGATATGAAGTCACCGTTTGGAACAAGGGGATTAAGCACGTGAATACGTGTAAAATAAATTGTTACGCCACTTATCTCGTTCTCACACTCAATGTCCCCAAAAATAAAAAATAAAAAAGTTACCCATAGTTGCACATTGCATCCATAAATTAGGCTGATGATGGAAAAAAAAACGTTTCTTTGAGAGGGCTGATGGCCTGTGCCCTGTACCTTGATTGGACTGCATTCACTGGCATGGCGCTTCTCAAACGAGGAGGGAATGGGAATCACTGCTTCTTTTCTTCAAGAAAGCTTTTTGCTCTTAAGGAAAAAAAATGAGTTGCAAATGTACACACGGAGGATAACCTTGGATGGCGAGAGTGACGTTGAGATGCATTATATTTTTCGGCTCAATACTGTATCAAGCAGTGGCGTGCCGTGGATTTCATCGCTAGTCCTTCAGTTGTGCAAAGCCTGAATCAATCCAGACTGAAAAAAAGTGTGCTGTGATTTACTACAAAACCAATTTCCTATAATTTCCTAAAATGCCATCGAATGTAATGTAATTTAGTCTAATTTAATCTAATTCATTCTAATTTTATATATTCTATTTAATTCAATGTAATCTAATGTAATCTAATTTAATCTGATTTAATCCATTCTAATCGAATTGAATCTAATCTAATCTAATCTAATGTAATATTTTCTAACCTCATAAAAATAGATCAATTATGTAAAAGTATGTGGCAGAACCTCTCAACAGCCTTGCATTCAGTGTTGATGTTGCCACCGGACCCCCCCCCCCCCCCCCCTCCAATCCCGCTCAAACCAAAACCACCCGATGAGCAACGAGACAACATCACGTCCGCATGGTCATTGCAGAGTCGACAAATGAACTCTGCATGTACAAGCCCCCTTGCATAGCGGAGCACTTTTTTTGAGGTAAACACCACAAAGCGTTCTCAAATGGTGTTTGAATTTCCTGCTGAGCGTTGTACGCCGCACGCTCAATTGCCTTTTTCCGCTCTGCTAAACACGCCTGCAGTTGCATCAATTGTTGATAGCGATGCAATAGACATCCTCCATCCGTCAAGACCAAAGCCCGCGTCTTTCTCTTTCATAATCACGTCACAAGCGTGAGCGGTTGTATTTTGAGATGCGTACACATTATTCACACTTGATGTTGTGTACAAGCGTGTGTGTGTGTATAGATTTCACATACAATATGCAACACCGGCTGTGGCATGTGATGTTTGAAATGAGGGCATGGTTGGGAGGCAGCCGGGATATTGCAGGTAGGGATGCCATTGAATTTACATATTTAGTGTCATTTTTGCTTTACAGATTCACTTGCTCTCGTACACGCAGACATTTTTCTTTTTACATCCAAATAAAATAAGCACATTGACGCGCAGTTTGCATGCAACGACAGATTCACAAAAAAACTCATCTATTTCCATACATTTGTGGGACGAGATTCGACACAAAAGGGAGACGCAAACGACAAACGGAAAGTAGGACAGAAATTGGCTCAGTTTGAAGAAGCATAACGTAAAGGATTTTGTTTGGCGGCCAGATCGGCGACACGGTCCAAGGCAGCGGAATTGCGCTTAAACCGCTTCTCTCGTACTGTCTACTCTCATGGAGATTCATCATCAAAGGAGAGAAACAGAGAGAGAGCAAGAAATATTTATTGGCTTTAGAACACACCATGCATTTGATCTCTTTTGACACTCACTTTGAAGACAGCTTTAATAAAAAATACTTCTCCAAGTGCCCACTATATGGTAATTCTAAGAGTTTAGAAACCTTAACCCAGGGGTCACCATCATTGAGATTCATCAGAGACATAACAATTCATTTTCGTTTAACTGATCTTATACAATTATTTGTAATTGGTATTATTAAATCTAGAATGTATATGGCATAAACCAGTGGTGGGCTGTGGATTTCATGGCTAGGCCTTCAGTGGTGCTATGTCAAAATCAATGGCTAGTGACTAGCCAATAATAGTTTGCGAAAATTCTGACGTTGACCAGTGCCTTCAAGAAGGCATTGGTACTCCTCTTGGGTTGTCCACTCGAAATCTGATTGGTTACAGCAGTGTCTGTGTCATGATCTGGTTGGTGACCAACTGGTGGCGCTGTCGGCCCCGCCTGCACCTGCACAGGTGCCGGTCGTTTCCAATCAGTCACACTCAAAAGGACACCTGGCACGACCATTCGGTGTCGGGTAATTGTTATATGTCATTGAATGCTGTTGAACACATTGTATGCTGTTGGATGCAATTGTATGCATTGTGTGCAGTGCATGTGTTTGTTTAATCTTGGCGGACTTTTAATCTTGGTTTTCTTTTGATACTTTGTATTTTTTCCATTCAGATGATTTTGATGTTTTACATTTTGTTCCTGCTGACTTTATTTTAATACAATTTCTCAAATACAACCTCCTGCTCCCTCTTGCCTGCTTTTTGGGATCCGCACCCGTCATCACCACCGTGCAAACCGTGACAGTCTGAAATTGATGACAAAAAGTTAGTGGACACTCGGGCAGACAAGTCTGAAAAGTTAAATAAAGTTGCCTGCCCATTTTTTCACAATTTGAAACACAATAAGACGACTAATAGCAAAAAAACCACATACAGTAAAGTCTCGTTATATCGATATTCTCGGGAGTCCGAAAAAATATCGATATAGAAATAGTATCGTAATAAGCGGTACTATCGATATAACCGATTACGATATAACGAGACTTTACTGTAGTTGCATAGTATAAAGGATTTTCTAAAATTAAGGAAGTACTACAGTAAAGTCTCGTTATATCGATATTCTCGGGAGTCGGAAAAAATGTTGATATAACCGGACTATCGATATATTCGTCCTGCGCCGAACTGCATTAAAAGGGGGCAACACGTAAATGGGGGATCTTTGATATGGCATTTAATTTTATCATTGGGTTCATGGATTGCGTGTCTAGCATGCTTTTTGTACAGTAGTGAAGTGAAAAATAAACTTGAGCATAAAATAAAAATGTCTTTACACATTTTAATGACTATTTCCTTTCAAAAATGCAACCAATGCAAAATCCTCACGTTGTTCTATTCACACGAAACCACGAGCGATAAAGGTATCTGAATGCAACACAATTTAATACATGGATGAAAAACCAAAACTGCAACATTTACATTAATTACGTTGATGAAGTATTCTGCTGCACGTCAAACTCTTTCGCGATGAAGAATTTGCTTGTTGGATTGTCCTCCACAGCCACTATTGCCTTGTACTTCTTTCCGAGATCGCAATTCCTATGTTTCCCCATGGTTTAAATTGGTGTTGAACAAATGTACTGTATATAAGCTCTGCTATGCCTTTTTTTTATTGTGCTCGCATCGACAGACCAAAACACGGAAGCTGGTTACGTGACTGGGGCTTGGGAGGACCCAACAACGGGGTTCGAGAGAGTGCCTGAGTAGAATGGCTGAGCTGTGGCGTAACAGCAGCTCCTGTTTGTATCTGTATGTGAGAACTGCTACGTTTGTTATTCAAAAGATCGACCCGCTATAGCAGCGACTGTGCGCAACATTTGCCATGCTGAGGGGCATTACAGTATGTTTCAGATGCTATTGCAGCAGTAATCAAAGATGTGAGCTCTGCTACGAATTTTTTTAAAGTGCTCGCTTATGACAAGTCAAAAACGGAAGCCGGTTACGTGACTGGGGGATCTTTAATACAGTATGGCATGTACAGTAATTTTCAAAATCATCACGCTTCATCAGACAAAACAATAAACATTGTTGCAAAAAACGATAGCATTCATATACAGTACAGTACAGTGTACATGTACATAACACTGCAACAGGGAAACTGCAACGCTTACATCTTATTATGCAATAAAAAAATATTCCATCTTCTTCTGCTTCCCGTTTTCACCTTTTAACACAAACAATTCAATATTGTTTAACATCTCTAAAAAAAACGGATTCACTTTCTCTGGATTCTAAGTAAGATCGTGTCCGTAGCACCTTGCAACGCTTGTGTCTTTGTTGTAATAGGTGTGTATTCAGTTGGTTCTTCATCCACATCATCCTCGTCACTATGGGCATCTTCTGGGGCATACTTGGCTTTGTGTTGGTTTAGTGTTGGATTCTCCTCAACAGCCACGATTGCCTTGTATTACGTTCCGAGGTCACAATTCTTTCGTTTTGCTATGGTTGAAGCATAATGGCGTCTGCTACACTGCAAGACACAGGCGCTGTCTGCTACACTGCAAGACACGGGAGCTGGTCATGTAACCAAGTCACGTGACCAAGTCAACCAACGGCACGACCGATACAGATTTCGATAATGGTAGTACTGTATAGAAACCAAAGCAAATATCTATTTACCTTAAGTATCTTTTGTATCGATATAAACATAGCAAATGGCTGGCGGGAGATGAAAAAGAGCACCGTAGTAACCGGATTATCGTATTAACCATGAATCGTAATAAACGGTAATAATTATACATAAAAAGACTAGAAATGTGCACGGGAAATGGAAATAGTATCGTAATAAGCAGTATTATCAATATAACCGATATCAATATAAAATATAACCGATATCGATATAACGAGACTTTACCGTACCTACCAGAAATACTCCCTTGCTTAATTTATGGTCAATATGCATTGCTGAAATTTCACTCCAGTTGTGATTTATCATCATGGTGCATAATGCAATGTTTGCATTACGTTGTCTGCTCAAAGGTACGTGGACTCCTCTTTCTAACCGTCTTTCAAAACTCTCAAGTACATTTTCAGTCAGGGTGTAGTCCGAAGCAATGTTCTGATTGGCTGCCGGTGCCGACTATGCAAATTAACAAACGAACGTTCGTTTGGCAATTTTGGCAAAATTCGCTTTTAGCTTTTGCTTTATTGAATAAAACAAATGTTTGATTTGACAAAAGCAAAATCGTTTTTTTTTTTTTTTTGAAGAAGAAGTTGTAGGCCAGCCGAGATGTTTTGAAAGTTGTACGCCTGACGTAAAAGTTGCACACCCCGGGCCACCAGGCAGACGCTATTTCAAACACTGGTTACAGCGAACAGTCTGATTGACACATTTGATGCGACAGGGCCTGCAGAACTGCAGGTGAAGGCATCCAGGTCGATTTCTGACCCTGTTAACAAATGATGGGTAAAATGTGATTGGTCAAATACGAAAACACACTTACTCCTGCAAGCAGCGCAACAGCAGCATCAGTCCTTGGTTCAGATATTTTTAGGCTGGCAGAGAAGGCTTTGCAGGCCTTGATGGTATAGACAATCCAAAAACGTTGCATGGTGCCACAAAAAAGTGGAATTGACATGGATATGCACTAAAAATGTGTAATTTGACATTACCATCAATCCGGACCGACATGATGAGTGACCTTCTTGTCTCCGTACAGTAGATAAAACAACTGTAGGAAAAACTATTATGCATGAATATTTCATCCCCCCCCAGGCCCATCTGCTTTTACACGATTTGACTTTGTGAACCAATGCCGCTTCCGAGTTTCAAGAGCTGCCATCTTTTCAAATGTTTAACCGACACTCTCTTAGCTTTGACAGAATATTTATCACAGTTTTCTACCGAGGAACCTCTGCAGATGCGGGGACAAATCCACCCTCCACCAAACCCCCTCACGTCCTCCCTATCTCTTTTGCTCTGTGCGCTCTCGTTTGAACTTGGCAGGAGATCGATTTCCCTCCTGAGGCGAAAGTGTTCAGATGACTGATGCTGAGAACAGGAGAGAGCATGCCGCGACCATCCGTTCTAGCACCAAAGCACTGTTGACAGCATCTTAAGAAGTGCAGCCTCAGAACTGATGAGGCTGCAGG
Source organism: Hippocampus bargibanti (assembly GCF_051943395.1). Lineage (NCBI taxonomy): Eukaryota > Metazoa > Chordata > Actinopteri > Syngnathiformes > Syngnathidae > Hippocampus > Hippocampus bargibanti. Next base: position 2,515,126 of record NC_142751.1, on the reverse strand, counting down.
AAGGAAGACATGCAAGAAGCACACCATCAAGAGCAGCCAGGTAGAGCCGGATGGGGAGATAAAATCTAAAACGACGAGCAATTAAGATGAGGAGGGGTGTAAAGGTGATGTAATTGGTCTTAGCTTTTAAAATAGAGTTGAGAGTGTGTTTAATGGAATGCGGATGAGTTGGTCTCCCACAATGCCATGCCGTGAACTGCTGACGCGAAGAATTAATTAAGATGTGAGGCATTACAAATAAACTATTCACATTCAAACTCATGTTAAAATCACCAAACACACATGTCGCCAGTATGGAATCAAAACGTAAATTAATAATTTAAAAAAAGGAAGTGATCAACAGTGACAAATTTCCCATATTTTTGATTTATAAACGTGAACTATCTTTGTGGTGTCATGTATTAGCTATCTAACTGGCTAGATAGCTATCTATTAGCTATAAAGCTAGCTATCTAGCTAGCTATCTAAGTTATCCTTCGACTGTAAAGTGTCCTTGAGAGTTTTGAAAGGCACTTGTAAATGACATGTATTATTATTATTATTATTATTATTATTATTATTATTATTATTATTATTATTATTATTATTATTATTATTATTATTTTTATTAACTACTGGTAGATATAGTACGTGTAAGGGGTTACATTAAAGACGTACCGAAATACAGCCTGAAAAATCACTATGCCTTCCCGGTTAATTTGATATTTCCAAGACAGCAAAGTGATGGCAGTTTGAATCCTTTATGGTTTACACATTCCCGCACTTACTTTCGCATCCCACCTCCAAGCCCTAGAGTCTCTCACCGGCGCTTTCCATTCCTGCCTTCTATCATCTCTCACTCGCAGTGATTTTTTTATTTTTTTAATTTTTGAATATACTATTTCCGACCTGACTTGTGGTTAACGGGTGAGCGTCCCCTTTCTAAAAGCGGGCAGGAACATGCGTCAATTGCACCTATTTATGCTTTTAAGGCGTAGGTGTGTGTTGTCGTACTCAGGGCAGGGGGGCGGGGCTGATATCCAAGACCAAACATGTTCCATTGACGCACGTCATTCAGTTCAGTTTGTGGAGAAACCTGTGGCTGAGATATTTGATTTCCGGGTGTATTCAAAGAGGAAGCTAATCTACGGATCAGATGCAAAATAGCAAAGCAGTATTTTTTGTGCATTTTGATGACAGTTGATGCAGAGATGAATTTATGTATGTGCGATGTAACTTTTTGATGTGGAATTTTTGATACTGATACTATCTTGCTGAGTTGGGGGAGACTACATATATTTTCCACCTTAAAACATATGTTTGTGACATGCTGATTAATGAATTAATTAATTAAGTTTGTATTTATTTATTTATTTATTTATTTATTTATTTATTATGTTTTTCATGTATTTGTTATTTGTTATGTGTTTTATGTGTTATTTATCTAGTCATTTATTTATGTATTCCTCTATTCCTTTCTTAATTAGTTATCTTTTTTTTCATTTTTCAATTGTTCATTTTTTTCTATTTTTCTATATTTCAATTTTTCAATTTTTCAATTTTTCAGTATTTTCAGTATTTTCAGTATTTTCAGTATTTTTAGTATTTTGTCTATATTTTGTCCATATTTTGTCTATATTGTGTCTATATTTGGTCAATATTATTCTATATTTGTATTTTGTATTTTTGTATTTTTTGTATTTATTATTATTTTTGGAGTGGTTCCAATCACTAACATGGAATTTGTAAAAACGTTAATGTGCTCAGGCTCCTGAATGCCGAGTGACTGCATCCGTATGTTAAATGTCATTTCAAGATGTGTTTTCAAAAATGTTACGATTTTGTTGAGACACACCTAATATGTAAATGGACTCTCGCTCCGTCTCACTCAATAACATCTGGATTTTGGACGGTTTTACTGCCACTTCTTCACTCTCCTACTTTGAGAGGGTTCTTGGTGGCGATGAGTGATTCAAGAGCTGTTGTTGTCGTCACCGAATGAAGGCGTCTTCTCTTCTGTCGTTTAAACTAACATTAGCCGGCATCGCATTTTAACATGTCTGTGTTAAAGTGTTGACGTCAAATGTATTTGAAATGTTTCTGGCACTGGTTGTACTGGTAGCCACCATATTCCTTCATTGAATTCATGATATGTTATTACTGCCTGACAAATTGAGTTTTCATAAGTCCAGATGGAGTGAAATTTGTCACACTGCTTATATTTTTGCACCGAAAAAGCACAAATGCAGTCACACAGGCAGTCTAGATAATAGACGCCCGGGAAAAAAAAATGACAGGGTGCACAGGCCTACTGTCATTTGCACCAATCTGACAAACAAAAAAACACCACAACAAAAGCTGACAAGGCCCAATCAAACCTTTAGTCTGAAAGAAGATAAAGAGCATGCACATTAACATCTCAACTTGACTTGGACATAGTGAGACATTGACAGACACATTTGTCAGCGTTTCCTCAGCAAGCAGGCTAATTGAGTCCTTTTTTTTGTCTTATTGCGTCTTAATTATATCCTTCACTAAACTCTCAAGTGAAGTTGAAGGGCAAGATGAAGTTTTTGGGAATTCTACACTGATGTAAACAAACTCTAAAGATCTTCCGTGTTGCATGCCAGGCTTTCGTTTTTAAGAATGTGTTTTCTTAAAGGGAACGACATGCTTTCATGTGTTTAAAAATGCAAGATAGGACCGTGAACGTCCTTCTTTAAAAAGAATGAGGCGAGATATGTCAAGGTTATACAAGATGATACAGTGCTATTTTTGGTTTGGATTACATTGGATTGGATTGGATATGCCTTTATTAGTCTTGTAGTGGAGAAATTTACATTTCACAGCAGCAAAGTGATGAACAGATGAAAGTAGGAAAACAAAATACATGAGCTGCTGGAAAGGCAGCCACTCTTGCGGTGCCGTCTTAAAGTCAAAAGAACAAAACAAAAAAACTAAATAACAAATAACATGACAGCAAAAAGACAATGTGGTCGAAGAAGGAGAGGAGGGAGGTGTGCCCGGAGGTAAAGAGAGAAATGGAATGCCAAGAGTATAGAACTAAGAGTAGGTAATTTGAATGTAGGAACAATGACATGTAAAGGTCGAGAGCTGGTTGACATGATGCAGAGAAGGAAGGTAGACATACTGTGTGTCCAGGAGACCAGGTGGAAAGAAAGCAATGCTAGAAGCTTAGGGTCAGGGTTTAAGTTGTTCTATCTTGGTGAAGACAGAAAGAGAAATGGAGTTGGGGTTATCTTAAAAGAGGAGTTTGTTAGGAATGTCTTAGAAGTAAAAAGAGTATCAGATAGAATGATGAGTCTGAAGCTAGACATTGAAGGCGTGATGTTCAATGTTGTTTGTGGGTTTGCCTCACATGTAGGATGTAAGCTGGCGGAGAAGGAGTCATTTTTGTTGGACTTTGATGAAGTCATGCAGTACATCCCGAAAAGTGAGAGGGTTGTAATTGGTGGAGACTTCAATGGACATGTTGGCACAGGAAACAAAGATGATGAGGAAGTGATGGGTAGGTTTGGATTCCAGATAAGGAACGCTGAAGGACAGATGGTGGTTGACTTTGCTAAGAGAATGGAAATGGCTATTTTGAATACTTTCTTTCAGAAGAGGCAGGAACATATGGTGACCTATAAGAGTGGAGGCAGAAGTACACAGATAGACTACATTTTGTGTCAATGGCGCCATCTAAAGGAAATCAGAATCAGAATCAGAATCAGAATCATCTTTATTGCCAAGTATGTAGAACACACAAGGAATTTGTTTCCGGTAGAACACGCTGCACTAGTATCGTCGTCAAAAAAAACTGCTAAGTGGCACTATACAGTTCCATTTTGGCTACTGTTGAAAGAGTTCAAAGAGTTAATGGCTTGGGGGAAGAAGCTCTTTAAATGTCTGCTGGATTTGGTGCGCATGGATCGGTAGCGCCTGCCTGAGGGGAGTAGCTGGAAAAGGTGATGGGCAGGGTGCGGAGGGTCCAGTAGGATTTTCCGCGCCCTAGTTTGGATTCTTGCAGTGTGCAAGTCCTCGAGAGTGGGTAGGGCGGTGCCAATGATTTTTTCCGCCGTCCTAACTGTGACTGCAAAGTAGTGGTTGGTGAGAGTGTAGCCAGACAGCATAAGTTGGCGGTGTGTAGGATGACGCTGGCAGTGAGGAAGATGAAGAAACCAAAGGCTGAAGTGAGGACAAAATGGTGGAAGTTGAAAAAGGAAGAGTGTTGCATGACATTTAGGAAGGGGGTAAGAGAAGCACTGGGTGGGCAAGAGGTCCTTCCAGATGACTGGCAAACTACAGCGAACATAATCAGAGACACAGGTCGGAAAGTACTTGGTGTATCGAGTGGAAAAAAGGTAGATAAGGAGACTTGGTGGTGGAATGGGGAGGTGCAGGAGTCTATACAGTGCAAGGAGATGCTGCGCACGGTTAAAGTAAAGGTGGCAAAGGCCAAACAAGAGGCCTATGATGACTTGTATGCTCGGCTGGACAGCAAGGAAGGCGAGACTGATCTTTACAGGCTGGCGAAACAGAGAGACAAAGATGGTAAGGACCTGCAACAGGTTCGGGTGATTAAGGATAGAGATTGCAATGTCTTCACAGGTGCCAGTAGTGTGATGGAAAGAGTACTTTGAAGAATTGATGAATGAGGAAAATGAGAAGGAACAAAGAGTAGAAGACGTGACTGTTGTGGACCAAGACGTAGCAAACATTAGCAAGGATGAAGTGAGGTGGGCGCTGAAGAGGATGAAGGGGGTAAAGGCACTCGGCCTGATGATTTACCAATCGAGTTATGGAAGTGTCTTGGAGAGGTGGCGGTGGTGTTCCTGACTGGGTTGTTGAACAAGATCTTAGATGGTGAACAGATGCCTGAAGAATGGAGACAAAGTGTACTTGTGCCCATTTTTAAGAACAAAAGAGATGTGCAGAGTTGCACTAACGACAAAGGAATAAAGTTGATGAGCCATACAATGAAACTCTGGGAAAGAGTAGTTGAAGCTAGACTAAGAGCAGAAGTGAACATTTGTGAGCAGCAGTATGGCTTCATGCCAAAAAAGAGTACGACATATGCAGTGTTTGCTGTAAGAATGCTGATAGAGAAGTACAGAGAAGGTCAGAAGGAATTGCATTGTCTTTGTAGATCTGGAGAAAGCGTACGACAGGGTGCCCAGAGAAGAGCTGTGGTATTGCATGAGGAAGTCTGGAGTGACATAAAAGTATGTCAGAGCGGTGCAAGACATGTATCATGACTACGACAGTTGTGAGGTGTGCTGTCGGTGTGACTGAGGAATTCAAGGTGGAGGTGGGACTCCACCAGGGGTCAGCTCTGAGCCCCTTCTTATTGCTATGGTGATGGACAGGCTGACAGATGATGTTAGACAAGAATCTCCTTGGACCATGATGTTTGCAGATGACATTGTTATCTGTAGCGAGAACAGTGAACAGGTGGCTGAGAAACTAGAGATGTGGTGATATGTCCTGGAAAGGAGAGGAATGAAGATCAGTCGCAGCAAGACGGAATATATATGTGTGTGAATGAGAGGGATCCAAGTGCAAGACTGATGCTCCAGGGAGAGGAGATAAAGAAGGTGAAGGATTTTAAGTACTTGGGGTCAACTGTCCAGAGCAATGGAGATTGTGGAAAAGAGGTGAAAAAGTGTGTCCAGGCAGGCTGGAGCGGCTGGAGAAAAATGTCAGGTGTGATGTGTGATAGAAGGGTTTCAGCCCGGATGAAAGGAAAAGTGTATAAAACAGTGGTGAGACCAGCCACGATGTTTGGACTGGAGACAGTGCCACTGAAGAAAAGACAGGAAGCAGAGCTGGAGGTAGCAGAGCTGAAGATGTTGAGGTTTTCTTTGGGCGTGACCAGGTTGGATAGGATCAGGAATGAGTACATTAGAGGTACAACTCATATTAGATGCTTTGGAAAGAAAGTCACAGAGGCCAGACTGAGATGGTTAGGACATGTCCAGAGGAGAGAGACCGACTATATCAGGAGAAGGATGCTGAGCCTTGAACTGCCAGGCAGGAGACCGAGAGGAAGACCGAAGAGAAGGTTTATGGATGTGGTCAAATAGGACATGAAGGTAGCTGGTGTGAGAGAAGAGGATGCACAAAACCGGGAAAGATGGAGGACATTGATTCGCTGTGGCGACCCCTGAAGGGAAAAGCCGAAAGGAAAAGAAGAAGACAAAGACAATGTGACAACATGAAGACACAGAGAGTCATTCATTCTTAAGCACTTTCTGTACCCTCTTTGCTACATGAAGCAGTTCTAGACGAAAGAGGAGGGAATCAAAACGTCTTTCCACCAGTGGATCAGGGACATCATGGTGGAATGTGCATGTTGACTACAAGCTAAATGTTGAAAGCAAACACATCATAACTTTGCTGCTGTGAAATGGAAATTTCTCTACTGCGAGACTAATAAAGGCAAATCCAATCCAATCCAATCCAATCTGCATCCTTTGACGAAAAGAGATTGTCTCACATCTCCTGTCATGTACATTTATTCGACTCGCAGTGGATAAATTTGCATTCTACAGCAGTCATCATAACTTTGCTGCTGTGAAATGTAAATTTCTCCACTGCGAGACTAATAAAGGCAAATCCAATCCAATCTGTAGCATCCTTTGACGAAAAGAGATTGTCTCACATCTCCTGTCATGTACATTTATTCGACTCGCAGTGGAGAAATTTGCATTCCACAGCAGCAGTTATGAAGGGAAGAGGAAAGGAAAGAAAAATGTAGACAAAAACAAAATACAGGTGCTGCTGTAAAGGCAGCCACTCTCGCGGCGCAATCTTGAAGTAAAAAAAAAAAAATAATAATAATAAAAATATGACAACACAAAGACCCTCATTGTGTACCCTCATTGTGACATCCTTTTCAGCAGTGGATCATGGATCTGTTACTGACAAGGTCGGGTATAGACCGAGGAAAAGTGGATCCCACAAATGCAGACAGAGATATTTTGGATTGGATTGGATATGCCTTTATTAGTCTCACAGTGGAGAAATTTACATTTCACAGCAGAATCAGAATCAGAATCAGAATCAGAATACCTTTATTCGTCCCGCAATGGGGAAATTTGCAGCAAAGTGATGAAAGGAATGAAAGTAGAAAAACAAAATACATGAGCTGCTGGAAAGGCAGCCACTCTCGCGGCGCCGTCTTGAAGTCAAAATAACAAAAAAAAAAAACTAAATAACAAATAATATGACAGCATAGAGACAATATGACAGAAGACACAGAGAGACATTCATTCTTCAGGACTTGCTGTACCCTCTTTGTGATGGCATGAATCAGTTCTAGATGAAAGAGGAGAGGATCAAAGCGTCTTTCCACCAGTGGATCAGGGACATCATGGTGAAATGTGCACGTCGACTACAAGCTAAATGTTGAAAGCAAACACGCAGCTGTAGCATCCATTGACGAAAAGAGATTGTCTCACATCTCCTGTTCCACATAAATCTGCTTCAATTCCAAGCCGCAAAAGTTCCACATACGCATCGGCGCTCTGCGCTGACACTCCTCTCTTCTTATCACGGGTTCTTCAAGCCATGCATCCATCCAGCCGCAGACTGGCAACAGCACTGACCTTCCACTGAACAAAGCGGGGCTGTGAAGATACTGCCCATTACAGGCGCAAAAAAGCACAATGGCCCCTTCGGTGTCCAGCGATGGCAGTCGAATGGCTCCGACATTCCTCCCATTCAAAAACAGTACTGGCATATTCATGCTGCCGAAAAGGCGCAACCGCTCAGCACAGTCTCCTCCTTGATGAATGTTGTGGTCAAAAATGCTGAAAAACAATTTGTATCCGTTCCACACGATGCACAACAACACAAAGTGACAAAAGAAAACACAAAACAAGACAAAAACAACAAAAAAAAGCAAGGCTCATGAGAGCACAAACAAAACAAAGTTTACTAACAGAAAAGCACAGGACAACACCGAGAGATGCAACATGGAATATAAACGAGGCTTCTGTGAACAAGGCAAGCGAGCAACGGTTGTGATCGAAAATAATATTCCGACAAGGAAGGCAGTAAGTCCGTGGCTTCAGTATGCAGGATGTTATTATCTTGATCAGGCGCAGGTGTGCCGCTGGAAGGTAATGCCCCCACCTTCCGGCTGGTATTGACACAGACAAGGAAAAGAACAGAACCAAATAAGGCTATGACACGCCACTCAACTTCCCAACGAAGCGCCCCCAAGATGCATTGGCTGGGTAGAATCGGCTCAGAACTTTGGCCCATGGAGACGTGAGAGGGCATCTGGCCTGTGGTTTTGGGAGCCCTTGTGCGAGGTTAGTGCAAAATTGAACCGGGTGATGAATAGGGCTCACCGTGCCTGTCGTGAGTTCAGTCTCTTCGCCACTCTGATGTACGCCAGGTTCTTGTGGTCCGTATAGATGGTGAATGGTTCCTTTGCCCCCCACACCAGTGACACCACTCTTCCAGGCCATAGTTCCCGGTTTTCGACATAGTATTGGGCTTCAGCTGGGGTGAGTTTACGGGAAAAAAAGCACAGGGATGTAATTTCTGGTCGACTGGGGAGTGATGGGAGAGTACCGCTCCCACTCCGGAATCTGACGCGTCAACCTCCACAAGAAAATGCATGTTAGGATCAGGGTAGGTGAGCACAGGCGCACATGTGAATAACCTCTTAAGTTCCCGAAAAGCCCTTTCAGCAGTGTGATTCCAACGGAAAACGGTCTTGGAGGAGTTAGGTTTGTTCAGGGGCGCTGCCTTCTGACTGTAACTTTTTATAAATCGCCGGTAAAAAGTAGCAAATCCCAAAAACCTCCGGAATTGTGTTCTGGTAGTGGGCGTGGGTCACTGTACCACGGTTTGGGTCTTCGCAGGGTCATTGCGGAGCTGCCCCTGTTCAATCACAAAACCCAGAAAGGGAATAGATTCGGTCTGAAATGCACACTTCTCAGCCTTTACGTAAAGTCGATTCTCTAGTAACCGCTGGAGTACTTTTCTGACTGAGGATTCTGTGTTCCTGGTGTATCATCTAGATCAACAAAACAAAAAACATTGAGCATGTCCCTCAGAACATCATTGATTAAACATTGCAAAACGGCTGGTGCATTGGTCAAGCCGAAGGGCATGACCAGATATTCAAAATGTCCCAAGGGTGTCTTGAATGCCGTATTCCATTCATCTCCCTCCGGAATACGGACCTGAATCCTGCATAGGTCCAGTTTTGAAAAAAAACGTTGTGAAGTGCAGAGGTGCTTAGTTCTTCGGTTACCGAGGGTATTGACAACACTGGGGTCGATAAAACATTCGTCTGACCCACAATCAACAAGAGCTGTGACGTTAACCCTCCTCCCCGCGGCATATACTTCCCCAGCGATTTCCAGTGCTAAGGAAGTGTTCTTTCCCCCGATCGGTTCTTCTGTCGCAAATCACAGTTTTATCAATGGATGGGCCTTGGTCGGTTGCCACCTGAATACGCTTTGGAGCTCCGTTAACGAGGCCACGTGTTGTCCCATCAATCTTCCTTGGCTGGTCAAAGTTTCCTTAAATCTATCTGACTCTGCAGGATCCATGGTCGGACTATTCTGACAAGGTCTGGGTATAGACAGAGGAAAAGTGGACTTACGGCGTGTTCGGTATGATCTTTCTGGGCAGCTCACCACTCGATGACCCTCAGACCACAGTAGAAGCAGGCGCCCACCCAAGCACGCTGCTGTTGTTCCTCGGCGGACATGGGTTCGTCAGCTGGGGTGGTGTGTGGCACCAGAAACGGCAGAGGATGGCCAGCGGATCCCGATCTACCCTGCAGTGAGTGGTGGCTGCGGGTTGTTCACGGTCTACCCTGCGGAGGGTGGTGGCTGCGGGTTGTTCACCCCTCAATCGAATAGTCAGCGACTGTTTCATTTCCCTAGACGTAATCAATTGAGCGGCCTCTGGCTTCCCTACCTTGAATGGGGTGGTGAAAAACCAGATTAATTCCCACCACAAAGTTGGGGAAGGAGGACCAGAGCTCGGGACGTGAGTTGCTCACTGCAAGCGCCCCAGCGGCCGCTCAACCAGTTAGAAAACTCATGATGAAGGCAATCTTTCAATTGTCATTCGCATAGGTGGAAGGCTGTTGGTCAAAGATTAGGGAGCATTGGTAATTAAATTGCCCGCACAATCCGGGTTCACCTGCGTAGCGTGACGGGTGGGGCAGGTTTGGTTCCCTTCCAGTAGTGGGGTCCCCCCCCATAGTGACAATGTGGGATTCCGCGGGGGCGTCCCTCAGAGGCCCAACTGTCCGAACTGAGTGCAAAGTTCCTGAAGTTGGTGGGCCAGCTGGGCGACCACGCTTTGGAGCTCCGTTAACGAGGCCACGTGTTGTCCCATCAATCTTCCTTGGCTGGTCAAAGTTTCCTTAAATCTATCTGACTCTGCAGGATCCATGGTCGGACTATTCTGACACGGTCTGGGTATAGACAGAGGAAAAGTGGACCCCACAAATGCAGACTCAGATGGTTTGTACAAACAAAACAAAGTTTACTAACAGAAAAGCACAGGACAGCATCGAGAGATCCAATGTGGAGCATAAACGAGGCTCCTGTGAATAAGACAAGCGAGCAACGGTTGTTATCGAAAATAATAGTCCGACAAGGGAGGCAGGAAGTCCGTGGCGTAAGTAGGCAGGATGTGATTGTTTTTATCATGCGCAGGTGAGCCGCTGGAAGGTGATGCCCCAACCTTCCGGCTGGTACTGACACAGAGAAGGAAAAGAACAGTACAAAAAGTACGACCTGACAGTTATGGAAAACGTCACATTTATGTCATGTCTGATGTCCAAAAATTAAGTGTTGATCATCACTTTGATAGAAGTCAATCCATCATATAAACGTGCGTTTTGTCAGTGTGTGTGTTAGAGTGTGAGAAACAAAATGTGTCTGGGTACCTTAAGTGCTATAATTTTGTTGCGCGGTGTGGTCGCCCGCTTAAAGCAACCTTATATTAGCCCTGTGTGTGGCATGGCCGCATGCCCATTTTACACAAGAAAGAATGGCAGGATTTGGTCTTGTGGCCCAGCCTGTAAAAAAGATGAAACTACCCCAGCAAATAAAACACATCGAGGAATTAAAAGCGTTTCAGACCTCCTACGGTGACATTAGCCTGCTTCGCTCAAACGTGTGCGGTGTTATTGCAATTAGAATGCAAGCTGTGCTTTCACAGATGAGAAGCATGTTAATTGCGGAAAAAATATGCATTTAATAAAAAAAAAAATAGACACCACCAATTACAGATATCACACAGGTACAAATTTACGTCCTTGGGTGAAATGGCAAGGATTTAGCAGTGTATCTGTTTGATTTTTATCTGCAAAGCATTGACTAATGTGTCTGCTCGTTATTTTGCAAATGCCGTTTTCGCAGCAGCAGATTTTTGACCATAACTTCATTTATTGTGAGTTCACATCGCTAGTTTGCTCTTTGGGGCTTAATCAGCATCTTCTCTCCATAACGACGTGCGTGAGGGGACAGAATGAGCTAAAACTATATAACTTTGCTGCTGTGAAAAATAAATTTCTCTTATATGTTTATACATAACTATTTTATATATATATATATATACAGTCAAGTCTCGTTATATCGATATCGGATATATCGATAGTCCCGGTTATATCGATACTATTTCTATGCACGCACTGAGAAAATTACATGCAAACAGGGTCGGATATATCGATAGTCCCGGTTATATCGATATTTTTTTGGACTCCCTTGAATATCGATATAACGAGACTTTACTGTGTATATATATATATATATATATATATATATATATATATATATATAATACATTTTATTTCAAGCGCCTTTCAAAACACCCAAGGACACTTTACAATAAAAACAATAGAACACAGCACATAACAATAAAACCATAAGTAAAATGATAAATAATAAAATAGCAGAGAGAATTAGAAATTGAAAGCAATTTTAAACAAATGGGTTTTGAGATGAGCCTTGAAAATAGGGAGGGAGTCAATATTACGGATGTTGGGTGGGAGTGAGTTTGGGAGCAGAGCGGCTGAAAGCTCTGCATCCCATCGTGGTGAGACGGGCAGAGGGCACATAGAGGTGAAGGGAGGATGAGGATCTGAGGGACCGAGAGGGAACAGAGATTTGAAGCAGGTCAGAAAGATAGGGAGGAGCAAGGTTATGGATGGCTTTGAAAGTAAACAGAAGTATTTTGAATTCGATACGATGTTTAACCGGTAGCCAGTGGAGTTGCTGGAGTACAGGGGTGATGTGGTGAAAGTAGGGGGTTCTAGTGATGATCCGGTCTGAAGAATTTTGGACGAGTTGGAGTTTATGGAGAAATTTCTGATTGACACCGAAGAGAAGTGCGTTGCAATAATTGATGCGGGAGGTGACAAGACTGTGGATAAGGATAGCAGCGGAGTGAGGGGTGAGCGAGGGACGGAGACGGTTAATATTACGGAGGTGGAAATAAGCAGACCGAGTAATGTTATTAATATGGGAGTGAAAGGATAGTTATCGAGGATGACACCCAGACTCTTGACCTGAGGGGAGGGGGACACGGTAGAACTGTCAATGGTGAGGGAGAAACTGTTAGTTTTGTGGAGGGTGGATTTGGTACCGACAAGAAGAAGTTCAGTTTTTCCACTGTTGAGCTTGAGAAAGTTATGGGAAAGCCAGGATTTAATTTCTGAGAGGCAACATGAGAGGGATGAAGGTGGAAGAGAGGCGTTGGGTTTGCTGGAGAGGTAGAGTTGGGTGTCATCCGCGAAGCAGTGAAAGTGAATGCCAAACTTACGGAACATATTGCCAAGAGGAAGTAGGTAGATAATAAAGAGAAGTGGCCCCAAGACAGACCCTTGAGGCACACCAGAGGACACCGGAGAGGTCCGTCAGGTGAACGAGTTGATTTGGATGAATTGTGCGCGATCAGAGAGATAGGAGTGAAACCAGCGGAGTGGGTGGGTGATGCCTAGGGTGGAAAGTCTGTCGAGAAGGATAGGGTGGGAAATGGTGTCAAAAGCTGAGGTCAGGTCGAGAAGGATGAGGATGGAGAGTGAACCGGCATCGGCTGCCATAAAAAGATCATTCGTGATTTTTATGAGAGCCGATTCAGTACTGTGGCGGGGGCGGAAACCAGACTGGAATTGTTCGTAGAGGTTATTGTGAGTGAGGTGTGAGTGAAGCTGGGACACAACTGTCTTTTCAAGAATTTTGGCGATGAATGGAAGGTGGGAAATTGGACGTAAGTTATTGAAATCGTTTGGGTCTGAGTCAGGTTTTTTCAAGATTGGAGTGACAGCTGCGGTTTTGAGTGGGATAGGAACAATTCCAGTTGATAATGAGGAGTGAATAATGGTAGAAATAAATGGGAGAAGAGAGGGTAGGCAGGACTTGATAAGGATAGTGGGGAGGGGGTCGAGTTGACAGGAGGAGTTCTTGGATTTGGTGATAATGTCTGAGATTATAGAGGGATGGGGGAGTGCAAAAGTGGAAAAAAGTTTTGGAAGGAGTAGAAAGGCTGGGGGAAGGGGGGCGGACAGAGGACCCGAGGTGCTGATGGATTTTGTTGATCTTTTCGCTAAAAAACATCAGCAGAGTGTTGCATGTCTCAGAGGAATAAAAGTGTGAGGGGAGAGAGATAGGAGATTGTGTGATTTTGTGATAGAGGGAAAAGAGGGCCCGTGAGTTACCAGAATTTGAATCAATGAGTCCAGAGTAATATAGCGATTTTGCGCGTGAGATAGAGTCCTTATAAAGGGTAAGGTGAGTTGCATACATGTCCCTGTGGATAGTGAGCCCGGACTTCCTGTAAAGTCTTTCAAGTTGGCGAGTCTTTGTCTTGATGGAGCGGAGATGGGGGGTGAACCAGGGTGCAGGTCGGGTAAATTGAACAGACCGGGACTTTACAGGAGCAACGGCGTTGAGGGTGTTCGTGAGGTCCGCGTTGTACCGGGAGACAAGTTCATCAGGAGAAGAGTTGTGGTCCAGAGTCAGGGTGGCAATCATCTCAGCAAGGGTGGCAACGTTGATGTCCTTGATGTTGCGATATGTGATGGCACGGGGTGGTTTGGGGAGAGAGAGAGTGATGGAAACATTGAATGAAACCAGGAAACGGTCTGTTATAGGGATTTCATCAGCTGTGCAATTCTTAGGGGTAAGGCCAGACATGCAGATGAGGTCCAGGGTGTGGTCTTTTATGTGGGTGGGAAAATCCGAGAATTGGTGCAGACCAAAGCTGTCGAGTGAGGAGGTGAAGTCTTTAGTGAGGGGAAGAGTGGAATTGTCCATGTGGATGTTGAAGTCCCCGAGAATAATTACATTAGGTGACAGGGTGGAGAGGTGTGTGAGGACCTCAGAGAATTCTTTTAGAAAGTCACAATGTGGTTTTGGTGCACGGTATACAGTGGCTATGATGGTGGGTGAGGGTCCAGAAATTTTACACGCAAGGCATTCAAAAGATTGGGTTTCCTGGATAGAAACTTGAAGGATTCTCCAGTTCTTGCGGTAAAGTATCGCAAGTCCACCTCCGCGGCCTGAGAGGCGGGGCTTAGCAATGTAAACAAAGCCTGGTGGAGTTGCGCCATTGAGCTCGGAGAAGTCTCCCGCCGTTTGCCAAGTCTCAGTTATACAAAAAAAGTCAAGCTTACGGTCAATTAGAATGTCTTGGATAAGACACCCCTTTCCCGTAAGCGAGCGGACGTTGAGAAGGCCGAAGTTGACGCTGGTGGCGTCCCCACGACGAGGCGCATTAACCGACCTAGCCAGGCCGGCTAACATACGGTGGTCGATCGTGCGGCTACTCCCTCTGCGCGGCTGGCGGACGGATGACCATAGGGAGGTGATATCCTTGGAGCCATCGAGGTGATATATATATATATATATATATATATGTATATATATATATATATATATATATATATATATATAATATATAATATATATATATATATATATATATATATATATATATATATATATATATATATATATATATATATATATATATATATATATATATATATATATATATATATATATATATATATCCCCGCAATGGGGAAATTTGCAGTCCACAGCAGCAATTGAAAAGGGATGGGGTTGGGGTGGGGATGAAAGGATAGAAAACAAGATATTCTAAGCCTAACAAAATAAGAACGTCAACTGTATACTGTGCAAATATAAATGTGCAAAACCGTTCCATAAAAACTATACGTAGTGCAAGAATAAGAAATGCATTTTGATATATTGCATCAACCCATATTTACAAGTGTCCAGTTTTGTTTTTTGTTTTTTTCACATGTGATCATTGAGAGTCGCAAAGCCTGACAGCAGTCGGTAGGAACGAGCGGCGGTACCTTTCCTTCTTGCAGCGCGGGTGTAACAGTCTCTGGCTGAAGGAGCTACCCAGTGCTGTCAGGGTGGGCAGGAGGGGGTGGGAGGGGCTGTCCATCATAGCCTTTAGTTTAGCTAGTGTCCGTCTGTTGCCCACCTCCTCCAGAGAGTCCAGCGAGAAGCCCAGGACAGAACTTGCCCTCTTGACAAGGCGCTCCAGTCTTTTCCTATTATATATATA
This sequence comes from Hippocampus bargibanti, assembly GCF_051943395.1. Classification (NCBI taxonomy): domain Eukaryota; kingdom Metazoa; phylum Chordata; class Actinopteri; order Syngnathiformes; family Syngnathidae; genus Hippocampus; species Hippocampus bargibanti. The sequence continues at coordinate 2,499,559 of NC_142751.1, read as the reverse complement.
TATATATATATATATATATATATATATATGATCTATCAACCCAAACTACGACTAGATAGGGACTAAATAAATAAATAAATAAATCAATAAAGAACAAAAATAAATAAATAAGAAGATGAAACTAAATGTAATGGTGATAGTAATAATAATAATAATAATAATAATAATAATAATAATAATAATAATAATAATAATAGTAATGTTATTTTGTTTTTGTACTTCTTTCCTTTTCTCTTCCTTTCATAACGTTGTTGCTGTGAAATGTAAACTTCTCCACTGTGAAACGAATAAAGGTACATCCAATCCAATAGTTATAATAGTAATGATAGTCATAATAGTAATAATAGTAATTACAGTAAAGTCTCGTTATATCGATATCGGTTATATCGATAGTACCGCTTATTACGATACTATTTTCATTTCCCTTGCACATTTCTAGTCTTTTTATGTATAATTAGTACTGTTTAGTACGATACCCGGTTATTACGATAATACGGTTATTACGGTGCTCCTTTTCATCCCCCGCCGGCCATTTTTGTTGTTTATATCGATATATCCGTCGCGCCATTGGTCAACTTGGTCACGTGTCTTGTTACGTGAGCCGCCATCGGTCGCGCCATTGGTCGACTTGGTCACATGAGCCGCCATCGGTCGCGCTATTGGTCGACTTGGCCGTGTGACTTTGTCACGTGACACGCCATCGGTCGCGCCATTGGTCAACTTGGTCACATGTCTTGGTTACGTGTCACGCCATCAGTCGCGCCATTGGTCGACTTGGTCAGGTGACTTGGTTACGTGCCCAGCACCCGTGTAGCAGAGCCATTTTCATTTTCAGACGCTAGCTCGTGTGTAGCAGACGAGATTGAAGTGTTTGTGTTAAAAGGTAAAAATGGGAAGCAGAAGAAGATTGATGACTTTTTTAAATTGTATACATAATACAGTAAGATGTAAGCGTTGCAGTTTCCCTGTTGTGTTATGTACATGCCCACTGTACTGTATATGAATGCAATCGTTTTTTGCAACAATGTTTCTTGTTTTGTCTGCTGAAGCGCGATGATTTTGAAAATTATTAACATTCCATACTGTGTATTAAAGGACAGCCGATGTCACTTTTTATTCAAATGCAAATAAAAATGACTTCACGCCAAGACGTCTTGCATTGCTTGTGAATCCAAACAATGGCTTCAGATTCGGATAATATGCTTTCTTGTTACACATCCAGTTATGAATATGTTTCAAATACACTGTAGTTCTGAAGATTAAAGCATACATGTTTACAATCATTAAAGAATTATATGTGCCATTTTGAGGCAACATTGGGGGAACATCTCACCCAAAAAAAGGGAGCTAATGGCCAGCTCCGTTTCTTATATGGCGCTTGGCTGCCCTCTTTTGGCGGCTTTTGTTTAATGCAGTTTGGCACAGGATCGGATATATCGATCGATAGTCCCGGTTATATCGATATTTTTTCGGACTCCCTTGAATATCGATATAACGAGACTTTACTGTATAATACATAAAAAATACAAAAATAGGACTCAAACAAATTTCATATTTCCTATTTCGAAGTGGAACTTTGAAAATCCATATTGAGTAGAGAGGAGATTGTTAAAAGCGCTTCGTCCTCCGCTGCATTAAATCCCACGTGGCTCTGCCAGTCTTCTTGGCTTTCTCTAAATGTCCGTGTGTCAGGCTTTGTGTGTGGAAATATTACATTATCATGACCAGAATGGCAGTGATACAAGAAAGAGACATTTCAATACACCCTCAATTTACTGGAGAAATAAAAATGAAGCAATAACACACGTCGATTAAAATTGGAGCGACGCAGTGCCTTGACATCGCCGCGCTCGCCGTCTGCGTTAATGAAATAGGAGGTCAAACTGCAGTCAATGAAGATTTTCTTTATCGCCCTTCTGTGCCATAATAAAGGCAAATCTCAAGGCTAACGTTCATGCAGCGTCTTTAATTTAACTAGCGGGGACATCCATGTCACTTGTATCAACACATTGTTACCTATGAAATATGGATGATCAAATTATTTCTGAAGTTTGAGCGCAGTGATTCACTCACAAGAGAATCTGAATCGAAATGAGAAAGCCTTTAATAGTCCTGCAATTGGGAAATTTGCAAACCACAGCAACAAAATTGAGGGGGGGGGGGGGTCCAAAGATAAAACAAAGTATTCTATGCACAAAAGAAAATGTCAGGGGTGGGGGCTAGGATAGAACTTCATGAAGATAAAATGACGGAATAAAAGACAGAAGGACATCTTATGTATTTCTGGATCTTTGCTAGCAGACATTTTTGTTTTCGCCATCTTGTTTTTTCTGCATATGTGCGACCCGTATGACATTTACAGTGATACCTCAGCTTACAAACTTAATTGGTTCCCAGAAAGTGTGTGTAAGGCGAAAAGTGTGTCTTCCAAAAATTAATTTCCCATAGGAAACCATTAAAAATGAGAATAATCCATTTTCAGGTCCCCATCAAACATAATTTTCTACTAAATAAGCCTGACAACTACACAAAATACACCGTATTTTATGGATAAGAGATGTGCTATTGTATTGTAATTAAATAAATAAACTGTACTATATAATAAAGTCGTTTACCTTTTGTGATGGTCGTTGATGTAGTTGTCTCTTGAGGATATGCGAGTGACATTGCCGTGATTTCTCAGTGATAATATCTTCACTAACAGGAGCTCCTTTTCCTTCATCCAAATCAATAGAAGTTTTTCAACCTCTTCTATAGCGTGAGACCATTGCTTAGACAAACACAGAAACACCCTTAGCCACACTTAGCAATGGTCGATTTAGTATACTGGTACTGGGACACTAAGTCACACAAAAGCACACCTCGTTCATGTTTTTCGATGATGTCCTTCTTCCGCTCGAACGTCATTTTCTTTTTTTGTCCTCTTCAGTTTAACTCTAGCCCAGACATGGGAAAACTACGGCCCTCGGGTCACATTTTACCCATTCGGCCAACGAATCAATTTGCCGATCCTAGAATGCGGCTATGAATATTCCCCCACCCCTTTGGGCAGAGAAGGAAGGAGGAGGACTGGGCTGCCCGCTCTCTCTGGGCAGCCCACCCCTTCTCCCCCCGTCCCTTTGTTACAGTGAAGCTCACACCTATGGAAGACAAAATGACATACACAAAAGACACACGGACAGATGGATAGATTTGGATGTATAATTCCCAAAGAACTAAGGTCCTTTTGTTAATAAGACAATTAAGGATATATATATATATATTTTTAAAAAAAATCCTCGTCTCACCCCCCCTGGGTGGTGTCTGTCCCCCATTTTAGCTCGGGTCCTCTACCAGAGGCCAGGAATCTTGAGGGTTCTGCGCAGTATCCATGCTGTTCCCGGCACTGCGCTTTTCTGGACCGAGATATCCGATGTTGTTCCCGGGATCTGTTGCAACCACTCGTCGAGTTTGGGGGTCACTGCCCCAAGTGCTCCGACCACCACAGGCACGACTGTCACCTTTACCTTCCAGGCTCTCTCCAGCTCCTCTCTGAGCCCTTGGTATTTCTCCATTTTCTCATGTTCCTTCTTTCTGATGTTTCCATCACTCGGGACCGCTACATCCACGACAACGGCTTTCCTTTCCCCTTTATCTATGACCACGGTATCTGGTTGGTTGGCCATTACCATCTGTCTGTATCTGGAAGTCCCACAGGATCTTTGTTCGGTCATTCTCTACTATCTTGGGAGGTGTTACCCATTTTGACCTTGGGGTTTCCAGTCCATACTCCGCACAGATGTTTCGGTAGACTATGCCAGCCACGTGGTTATGGCGCTCCATGTAGGCTTTCCCTGCCAGCATCTTACACCCTGCAGTTATGTGTTGGATTGTCTCGGGTGCCTCTTTGCACAGCCTACACCTTGGGTCTTGCCTGGTGTGGTATATCCCTGCCTCTATGGCTCTGGTGTTCAGGGCCTGCTCTTGAGCAGCCAGGATAAGTGCCTCTGTGCTGTCCTTTAGGCCAGCCCTCTCTAGCCACTGATAGGACTTCTTGATATCAGCCACTTCTGTTATGGTTCGGTGGTACATCCCGTGTCGGGGCTTTTCCTCCCATGATTGTCCCTTTTCGAGCACCTCATCCTCTGCTCCCCATTGTCTGAGACATTCTCTGAGTACATCATCTGTTGGAGCCTTCTCTTTGTTGTATTCATGGATTTGGTCGTAGTTGCTTTCCTTGTTGCTAGTTCGAGGTTGCCATTGGCCTGTGGTATACTGAGGTACTTGTAGCTGTTTTCAATGTCTGCTATCGTTCCTTCAAAGAGTGAGACCCCTTCAGTGTGGACTACCTTGCCCCTCTTAGTCACCATCCGACTACATTTCTCCAGCCCGAATGACATTCCGATATCACTGCTGTAGATCCTGGTTGTGTAGCTCAGGGAGTCTATGTCCCTTTGGCTCTTAGCATACAGATTTATGTCATCCATGTAGAGGAGGTGACTGATCGTAGCTCCATTTCTGAGGCGGGATCCATAGCCTGTCTTGGCGATTATCTGGCTGAGGGGGTTCAGTCCTATGCAGAACAGCAGTGGGGAGAGTGCATCACCTTGGTATATGCCACATTTGATGGACACTTTAGTGTCCATCAAATGCGTTAGTGGCTTGCCATTGGCTTCAAGTGTGGTTTTCCACATCCTCATCGAGTTTGCAACGAAGGCTCTCAGGGTCCTGTTGACCTTATACAACTCCAAGCATTCGGTGATCCATGTGTGTGGCATCGAGTCATATGCTTTCTTGTAATCAATGCAGGCTATGCACAGGTTGGTATGTCGGGACCTGCAGTCTTGTGCGACTGTTCTGTCAAACAGCAGCTGATGTTTGGCACCTCTAGTATCTCTACTAATGCCTTTCTGTGCTTTGCTCATGTATTGATCCACGTGTCCACTTATCTTAGCCGCAATGATGCCTGACCTGAGCTTCCATGTTGTGGAGAGACAGGTTATTGGCCGATAGTTGGAAGGAACTGCACCCTTTGAGGAATCCTTCATGATCAGGATTGTTCGCCCTACGGTTAGCCATCCTGGGTGAGTCCCATCCATCAGCAACTGGTTCATTTGTGCTGCTAGGCGCTCATGAGAAGCTGTGAGTTTCTTTAGCCAGTAGGTGTGGTGCCGTCCAGTTTTTCATACCTGAGACTCTTTCTTGAATATCTGCCGCTGTGATGGTAACTGGGTTCTGTTCAGGGAGGTTGCTGTGCTCCTCTTTCAGAGTCACCAGCCATTGCGCACTGCTGTTATGTGCGACCTCCTTCTCCCATATGCCTTTCCAGTATCTTTCAGTTTCCAGCCTTGGAGAGTCTGCTCTGCTGTTAGAACCCTGCCACTGAGCGTACACTTTCGCAGGTTGTGTTGCGAAAAGCCTGTTTATTCTTCTGGCCTCATTCTCTTTCGTGTACCTCTTTAGGCGACTGAACAAGGCCTGGAGCCTTTGTTTGGCAGTTTCGAGTGCTTCAGGTATGGTTATCTTCATGTACCTCTTGGGTATTGGCCTTTTATTCACACCTCTCTGGGTCTCCGTCAATTGACTCACATCTTTCCGAGCCGCCTTGATCTTAGCCTTCAACCGTCTTTTCCATGGTGGGTAATGGATCTCTTGTAGCCAAGCATCTCTAGGATCACTGAGGCGTATATTCAGTTCAGTTCATTTGTTTCCGTGATCGTTCCGGTCTGGATCGTTCTCAGTGCTGCATTCACAGTTTCCATGAAACTTTCAGGTGGTACTTCACATAGCCGTTGTAATCGGTTTCTTAGCTGCCCAGGTCAGTTGCTGCTTCGCTCAGCATTTCATTCATTGTGGCTGGCTTCCCAATCTCATCATTCATTGGGGCTTGCTTCCCAATCTCTGGTTGAATCTCTTCCTCCGATGTGGCAGCCTGGGGCCCTTCACCTCGGAATTTGTGTTGTACCTCATCAATCTCAAGTTGTGATAGCAATTGCCGTTTGTGGATATTGGAACACTGAGCTACTTGTTGTTTCGTGGTCAACCGGGACTGTGGGTTTCGAAGTAACCATTCAGCCCCCATTCTCCGCGTCTAACCCTTCTGACTAGGGTTGCTTGAGTAGTAGCATTCCAACAGTGCAATGTTATCGCATCTCGTCCATCTCCGCTTTGTTCCAGTAGCCCATTTTTCATCAAGGTGCTCTGGTTCCCCAGCACCCGACGCAGACCTTTTTTGGCCGGGCGACGTCTGAGCCGGCATGTCATTCCATTTATTGTCTCTCATCATTTTATGAGGTCGGCATTATCGTGAAGGGTCTTGCCCAAGGACCCACACTGGATGATGTTTTGTGCTCATTTTTCCCCAAGTGGGATTCGAACCCTTGTCTCCCATATGCCAAACCGTTGCCTTATCCACTGAGTAGATTGTGCAAAGGGGCACCTGAGACAATCCAACACATAACTGCAGGGTGTAAGATGCTGGCAGGGAAAGCCTACATGGAGCGCCATAACCAGGTGGCTGGCATAGTCTACCGAAACATCTGTGCATAGTATGGACTGGAAACCCCATGGTCAAAATGGTCACCTCCCAAGATAGCAGAGAATGACCGAGCAAAGATCCTGTGGGACTTCCAGATACAGACTGACAAGATGGTAATGGCCAACCAACCAGATATCGTGGTCATAGATAAAGGAGAAAGGAAAGCCGTTGTCGTGGATGTAGCGGTCTCGAGTGATGGAAACATCAGAAAGAAGGAACATGAGAAAATGGAGAAATACCAAGGGCTCAGAGAGGAGCTGGAGAGAGCCTGGAAGGTAAAGGTGACAGTCGTGCCTGTGGTGGTCGGAGCACTCGGGGCAGTGTCCCCCAAACTCGACGAGTGGTTGCAACAGATCCCGGGAACAACATCGGATATCTCGGTCCAGAAAAGCGCAGTGCTGGGAACAGCACGGGTACTGCGCAGAACCCTCAAGCTTCCTGGCCTCTGGTAGAGGACCCGAGCTAAAATGGGGGACAGACACCACCCATGGTGGGTGAGAGGAGGATTTTTTTTAATATATATATATATCCTTGTCTTATCAACATAAGGACCTTAGTTCTTTGGGATTATACATCCAAATCTATCCATCTATCCATCTATATATATATATATATATATATATATATATATATATATATATATATATATATATATATATATATATATATATATATATATATATATATATATATATATATATATATATATATATATATATATATATATATATATATATATATATATATATATATATATATATATATATATAATAAAATGTTCTAGGTTGATTTTGCTGGACAGTTTAGAGAATAAGAATATATACAATGGTTACCTGCAATGTTAAAATGGAATTGTATGTAATTGTGAGGATTATTGCTGAATCATGAGATAGGGATGTTTATAATTGTATAAAATGACAAACTCAAAGAGATACTTTATAAAATTATAGGATTATTTTTGTTAGATTGAGCTAAACTTTGTATATCGCTTGATTAAGCCATTTGAAAGACAATGACAATTTTGGGGCCCCCACCAAATTCCACTCTTTTGACCTCTTGTAAATGACAGTTCAATTGGAAGATTTACATGAAATAGTCAGGGAAATCAGGCAAAATGACAGGAACATTTATCTCGAATTGGTTGAAATTGGCGAGGTAAATGTAACTAGATTCGCTGGCGATTAATTACTGAAAAGAGATTAACCAGTTGATATTGTTGGACTTTTCATAAAAGAAAAGTTTCTAGATTCATTAAGATAATGATTTTGACAAGATCATTACACTTGTTTTGACCTGACAATTGTCATCCCCCTGAAGCCAAAACAGATGATTTTATTCATATAGATGATAACAAATTGAATTTGATCGGATTCACCTTTATTAGCTTCTAAGCGGAGAAATTAATTGAAAGAGGACAAGGTTGAATGGCAAAATTTGATGACTAACCTTTTTTCATTATGCTATTATGCAGATGATGTGGACCGCATCACTTAGCAAACAGAGCTGGGATGGTGGTTGAGAAATTGGTCAATTTGCAGGACGAATTGATGAACTGTGAGATGCACAAGCCATTTGCATCCACCCATCCTGTGATTTTCTCGGTGCAGACGCTGCTGAATCACAGTTGTAGCCTCCGAACTGCATTTTGATTCTTGATGTCTTTGGAAACAAAATTTAATCCCTGTTTCAATTGTCATGGGAGATCCGACAAAGGAAAGCCGCAACGGTTGGTGTAATGCTCCTGCACATCTAGAGTTTGGCACACCCAACTGATGATTTGGGATCGATGACAAATATTGATAATAGTTTTGATTTTCAAAAGTCTAGTTTTTGACATTTGTTCAAATGCATGACAATTTTTGTTTTGCACATTTTTTTTGCTGAATTTTTCAGACACATTTTTTTGATGCTAGATATTCAGAATGCTGTTGAAATATTTCTCATTCAACCATCAGGCGAGCGATGAATTGTTACAATTAGGTTTGATCAAACGAAAAATATTCAACGTTGGAGATGCGATGGCGGAAATCCAACATTTATTAAGACAGCCGCAAATGCTAAATTATCTTCTGGCTGCTTTTGCGTACTGTGATGACATTTGTCATTTAAAAAGTAGTTTATAGTTCCGACTAAAAAGGCAGGGTAACCTGTCGAGATTGATTTGATTACAAATTACCATTATTATAAATCGAATGCAGTGCACATTAAAGTACAGTGAGACCTCAACTTACGAACTTAACTGGTTCCCAGACAGAGTGTGTAAGGCGAAAAGTGTGTATCACAAAAAAAATTCCCATAGGAAACCATTAAAATGGGATTAATCTGTTCCCGGGTTTCCATAAAATATACTTTTCAACTAAATAAGCTTTAAAACTACACACAACATACCTTATTCTATGTATAATAAATGTGTTATCGTATTGTAATGAAAGAAATACACTGCATTGTATCATAAAGTCACTTTATTTACATTTGTGATGGTCATTGATGGCTTGATGGAATGGCGTTGGAGGTCGAAGGTCAAAGGGAATTGCTGTTTGGAAAGAGAGGCGCATTACATGAGGACTGTAATTAAATAAATAAACTGTGCTGTAAAATAAAGTTTTATTTACCTTTTTGATGGCCGTTGATGGCTTAAGGAAGGACAGTCACTTTCCATAAGGACTGTTGGTAACTTAACTCTGGTGCTGCTCATGTGCTTCCGCCGAAGATCACTCCGTCAGCCGCGGTGGTTGTGTATTATGAAAATAGTGCTTATTATAAGGTTTACTTTTCAGAAATTTGACGTTTGTAAGACAAAAAGTTTGTAAGATAAGGTGTTTGTAAGTTGAGGTCTCACTGTAATTGACTGCTTTGCACATTAAAGGAATTTCTTGCCGTTCAGGTTGGTAAGAATGAAATTGACGGATAAGTTGAGTGGGTGCCGGTGTCAGTCAGAGATTCAGGCGGAATCAGATATTATATTGTATAGGGCATGTCAAAATTTTACCGCCAAAATTTTGGAACAGTGATTGACAAATGGTTTTGTACAAATTGATAATCTGTGCAATGTCAAAGATGGATCGTGTTTTCCACGCAAACACGTTCCCAGTTGGCAAATGAGACTTTTCATGTCTCAACAGGGGAGAGTGACGATAGCTCAGATCCCCATTACCAAAATGTTCACTTTTGGTAATGAGTGATGTTGGCTGCAACGTCATTCCCCAAGAAAGTTGTGCCCTCCAGAAATGCAGACTCACTAACCACTAACATGTACTAACCAACTAACATCTAAGAATGATTTACTGCCATTTCTGTGATATCACTGTGCATTGCATTGCCTAAACGATCAGACAGACTGATAGGGAAAGAAACACTCAGAAAGTGTGATGTGTAGAATGAAACCACCATGTCGACATTTGACCTGGCAAAAGTCTTCTTTTGTTCTCCACAGGATGGAGCTGCGGTCTGAAGAGAATGACGTGGACAACGCCAACCTGGGATGGACTGGTTGCGGAGCTGCTAGCCGTCTTAGCAGCCACAAACTTCACCTGGATTCGCGAGGACATCGTTCGTCAAGAAGATTCCCGATGCACGTCACTGGAGCCGACAGATCATACCCTTTTTCCCAATCACCAGCTCATCCGTATCACACCCTGGGGCATGCTTGCGACAAATGCTCCAAACAATTTCGTTCCTCCTCCTCGTCCTGGTGATCACCATTCAGGATGCCATGAAGATTTGACTGTTGTAGCGAATGACATGACTTTAATTTGAGATTGTTTCCATTGTGGTTGTTTTATTTTGTGATTTTCTTTTCTTTTTTTCTTTCTTCTTTTTGTTCGCCTCCACCGATGTAAGATATGTTCGACAGTGGGGACATGTTGGGATAATTCGCTATACGAACATCTTTAAACATCGCTTTCTAATCTTTGTTTACATTTTGGACTTCCTGATACGTCATACGAACTATTTTTCGGGATACACACTGAGCTGCCACAATGAGTGATGTGTCGTTCACGAACGAGCCCGTTCTCCTAACAAGAAAATGGTGGGCAATGTTTTTGTCCTCTATTCCCCGCCCCCAGTTTTCGGTTAAAGCCACGTGATTGGTCAAGAACTTTGTGGGAAAATTGGGGGAATGGGGTTACAGACAGGGAGTTAGGCTGTTCTCCAAAAGACAAAATGGCGTCTTCGGTTAAAGCCACGTGATTGATGAAGAACCTAGCAGTGGGGGGGGGGGGGGGTTAAACATTAAAGAGACAGACGGACAGAAAGTCAAAGTCAAAGTCAAAGTCAGCTTTATTGTCAAATATGCTAATATGCATGACATACAGCACAGATGAAATTAATGTCCTCTCGAACCCAGCATGCAAGGCACTAATAGTTAGTAGGCTAACGTGGCTAAAAAAAGACATACAATTGACAAGACTATACATGTAATTTCTGAATGTAAATTAAGGTAGTGTCGTATGTAAAGTGAGGAAGTGACATATATAAAGTGACGTAATGTAGCGATGCAAAAACAAACAAGAAGAAAGGGTTGAAGTGGTTGAAAGAGAGTGAGAGAAAACACACACACACACGAAAGGGTGTGACAGAGTTTTAAACCAAAAAACAAAAGTGAAAAATGAAAGAAAAAACATAAAAAAAGGTTAGAAAATGAATAGAAAACAGTGAAATTTAGACTCGTTTGAACTTTGACAATTCAAAAGCAGAGTGTAGACTGGAAGGTTAAAATATCTTATCAATCAGGCCCCACAATCGTATGAATCAGGCCGCACAAGTCATCTGTACACTTGATGCAAAAAGCTATCAACCCAGCTAAACAGATCACAATTGATGAAGAACTAGATATAATGACACCAGGAAAGCATCTACAACGGATCATTCCTCAAGATGGTGAAAGACAAGTTGTGTCCATAATTTGTAAAATGGTTTCAAATAACTTCTACTGAGCGTATTTGAATAAGATTCCACCGCATATAGCTATATTTTACGTTTTAAGACTCGCTCTGAATATTCAGGAAGTCTTGTTTTTGAGTTGGTGACGAGTCCGTACGTGACGTCATGAAAGGCCCGCGCCCTGACCGTAAAAAAGACACATTGTAGCATCCTTCCATCACGTCAATGTATTTTGCTGTACATGTTTGGTCTGAGAACCATGTTGCACCCAAAAGCCGCCAGAAGAGGGAGTCCAAGCTCCATATAAGGAATTTATCAGCCTGTGGAAGCGGAGGTGGCCACTGGAGGTCGCCATTTTGTGCCTCTTTTCTAGTGAGCCATTGTTGCCCAAATGTTGCCTCAAAATGGCATGGAATAATTTATTTAATCAATTGCAAACATGAATGCTTTTCTCTTAAGAAGTATTTGAATCATATTCATAACTGGATGTGTAACAAGAAAGCATATTCTCTGAATCTGAAGCCATTGTTTGGATTATCCAGCAATGCAAGACGTCTTAGCGTGACGTCACAAAGTGGGGACGGGACTTTCTGAAAATGCCCAATTTGCAGCTCAATTTTTTGCAGATTTTGGACACTAAGTAATTTTTATTGGTGTTTTGCATTTGACTAAAAATATCATACTGCGTGTATTGGGTATTTTAGATGCTATCAAACGTTTTTCTGATGTCAGTTAAAAAACAAAAAAGTGACGTCGGTTGTCCTTTAATGCTGAGGAAACCGGACACTCCATTCCATCAAGCCATTAATGACCATCACAAAGGTAAATAAAATGACTTTATTGTACCGTACAGTTTATTTTTTTAATCGTAATGCTATAGCACATTTATTATACAGTGAGACCTCAACTTACAAACTTAATTGGTTCCCAGACACAGTGTGTAAGGCGAAAAGTGTGTATCTCAAAAAAAAAAATCCATAGGAAACCATTAAAATGGGAATAATCCGTTCCCGGGTTTCCATCAAATATACTTTTCAATTAAATAAGCCTTAAAACTACACACAACCTACCTTATCCTATCTATAATAAATGTGCTATCGTATTGTAATGAAAGAAATACACTGCACTGTATAATAATGCCACTTTATTTACATTTGTGATGGTCATTGATGGCTCTTATTTGTTGCTTTCTGAGTTGTAAGGTCTTACGAAACTGAGGCATCACATTATCATTCATCATGTTGATGATTCTTATAGCCTTTTCTGAATGGAACTGTTCAATAAAAGCCTATTCAACACATCAACTGTTGAATGGCCGGCTTCGACATGTCCTCTTGAAGGCAAATCAAATTCTCTGTGTTGATGACCCGCGTCACCTGCCTGGGGAGATCTGACAACGAACCTACTTACAAATAAAGAGAACCATCAAACTCTTTATTGGCGAGCCAGCCAGGAGGATTTTTTTCCCTCCTCCTCAGCCCAATCAACTCTCCAAATGGAAACACCCAGATTTCCCAGCCGTCCGTGAACCCGGCATCTTCACAGCAAGACCCCTCAAGCCGAGCTCCCGATGGGCCGCCACCACCCGTGGGCGCCCCGACCCCACCGTGAAACCTGCCGCACCCTGATGGCCAACATCGTCCAATTCGCCTGGCGACTCTGCAACTAGCTGCATCGTATATGTCCACGATCGGACCTCGTCGGACATCGCTTATGTCCACGATCGGACTTCGGGAAGAAGCTTCATGGCCGACACGGCCGCCGACGTCAGCGTATTTCCTCAGCGTCCTGCAGAGCGCCATGGCAGCGCGATCATCGCCGATGACCGGCCTGTCCGTGCCCGGCAGCATGACCAACCTCACGTTTCTTCGTCCTCACAATCCCTCATCGATCGACTCAAACTGGCAGTCGTAGAGCACTCTTTGCTGTGCTCCCGTACAACGACTTCAGGCACTATGAAACTTCCTCGGCAACCACCCCACCGACGCCTGCCATGCCCGGTGACCGTCATCTTGCCTGGCCTCACCATGTCGCAGAATGACTTTTGTTTTTATTTATTTTTCCTTCATCGCTTTCACCGACTTCGGATCCATGAGGGGAGCCCTGTGGCGTCACACGTGTGTATGATTTTGAAGTGTGCCTTTCAACCCTTGCATGTCTTTCAATTCCTTGATCTCCTTGATGTGCGTCTCACCCTGACGCATAGCACACGCTTGAAAATGGTATAAAAGGAGCTGTCGCGGGACAGAGAGATTGGGCAGAATCATCTCAGACTCATCTCGGACTCACAGCCTCAAAGAGACTTGCAAAGACCCGCACAGGCACGCCCGGCTCACGCCGGGCGTCGGCGTGAGGACATCACGGCACGACTTGCTCGACTCCACGCCGCGATCAAGCTCTGCGCGTCTCCTGCCTGGGAGATCTGACAACGAACCTACTTACAAATAAAGAGAACCGTCAAACTCTTTAACCTCATTATGGTCAGCAACAAGCTCCTCGATTTCATCTGCATTCACTTCGAGTCCCGTAGGTGCTGGCAGAGATTTTATGACAACAAAAGGTGCGAGTCCGATGATTCCATGGACGCGGAATAAAACTGGACAAAAGAAGGCGGGCGGGGCGAATAAAATGGCACACTCGCGTCTAACAATCACCTTGTGCAAAACAAACTTTTGGAGCACAAGCAAACTTTTGAAGCACAGGACATAGCGATGGACTTTCGTCGTAATCATGTCACTGGTGAGGTGACAGTGACTCGTTGAACTGAAATGAAATTGAAGTGTCGCGAGCGGCAGCCACGCCCGAGCTGTCAACTCGCACGTGGCCATTTAGCATGACTATTGACACGCTGTTCCGGTGTGTGTGAAAACACTAGCTCTGATTGGCTTACCATGACACATGACTCTACCCTTTAGCCCAGGGGTGGGCAAACTTATTGACTCGCGGGCCGCATTGGGTTCTAAAATTTGACAGAGGGGCCGGGCCAGGAGCATTTGGAGGGAGTGTTTGGGCCGGAAATACTCGGAACAAGTTATGTCCATAATTTATAAAATCACTTCAAATGATTTCGACTGAGCGTATTTTACAAAGATTCCACAGCATATAGCTATAGTTTACGTTTTAAAACTTGCGCTGAATATTCATGAAGTCTTGTTTTCGAGTTGATGACGATCCCCATGTAACGTCACGTTTGGACCGCCCCTGACCGAGAAAGCGACACACAATGCATTTTGGGTACTTTGTTTGGTCTGAAAACTTCGTGTTGATGGTGAAATTAGAAGGAAAACACATAAATAACGCCATGGTGAATCGTTATGTGTTGCAGCAAGACAACTATTTGATATTCGCTGACACAAATTCCCAGCGGACAAATCAGCCCATTTCCAACGGAGCTTGGGCGCAATCTTCTGCATTTTCTGGGTGCTACATTGCTGTCATTGACGGCTCGAATTGATATGGGAGGACTCCTTGAATCAATTGCAAACATTTATGCTTTCCTCTTCAGAACTATTTGAATGATATTCATAACTGGATGAGTAACAAGAAAACATCTTCTCCGAATCTGAAGCCATTGTTTTGATTCTTGAGCAAGGCAAGTCATCTTGGCGTGACGTCACGAACAGGGGGGTGGGACCTTCTGAAACTGACCATTTCCGGATTCATTTTGAAGTCATTTTTATTGGTGTTTTTCATTTAACTAAAAATATCAGCCTGCCTGATTTGGGTATTTTAGATGCTATAAAACGTATTTCTGATATCAGTGGGAAACAAACAGCACAGTAAGAACACTACAACCCAATTTATTAACTGTCTTTCAAATGTGAAAAATATCCCTGATCAGTTAATAAATTTGTCTCAAGGAATATGGCGTTTACATACTATTTCGCAGATACTTGGAGGAGGAAATGGAAATAGATTAAAATAACATATGCACTGTGATTTATCAAGATTGCGTCTGTTTTTAATAAGTTTCCATCGAAGGGGCAAAGTTAAAGAAATCAATATTTATTGAAAAATGGAATCACTTAAAACATTCAAAACATATTATTACACAACGAAATATTCAAGCTCAATAATACCTACTTGTGTTAAATTCCGCCAAATCATAGATGGTTTGTCCTGACCGCGCGCTCAACAAACTCCTCACTGACGCCCTCGCCTTCACGCGCAAACAATACACGTGTACCGTCGCCGAGCACACAAACATCAACTACCTGCAGTTGAAATTTGCATACTCGGCACGGCAGCCAATCAGAAGCCTGCTTCTTTCTTCCGGACTTTCGCAAGCGTTATAAAGTCGTGCAATTGCATGTCATTTAGATGCACAGAACCTCAGCCAGGAAAGAAATATTCAAAAGAAGCTAACAACATATGTGACGCTACAAAACGTAAATTTACATTAAACCGTGACTGTAAAGTGTACGTGAGACTTATGAAAGGGGCTTAGTGGCCGGCTGGAGCGCGGTTCGGTTGTGTGCTACCGCCGAAGATCACATTTGCCAGATCCGAAGGTCGTGTGCTTGATGGACCGGCCGTGGTGGGTGTGTATTATGAAAATAGTGCGTATTACACGGCTTAATTTTCATGAATTTGACGTTCGTATGATGAAAAGTTCATATTATAAGGCGTTCGTAAGTTGAGGTATCACTGTACATAAAATAAGGTATATTTTGTGTAGTTTTAAGGCTTAGAAAATTAGAAAGAAGAAAATTATGTTTTATGGGAACCTGGGAATGGATTATTCGCATTTAAATGGTTTCCTATGGGAAATTAATTTTTGGGATATACACTTTTCGCCTTACACACTCTGTCTGGGAACCAATTAAGTTTGTAAGCCAAGGTCCCACTGTATATGGGGGAAAATTGAAAATGCACCATTCATTAGGGGTGTGCCTTATACTTTGGTGCTCCGTATACTGTATTTGGGGAAAACATTTGAAAACACACCATTTATTGAGGGTGCGCCTTATAGTCCGGTGCGACTTATACACCGGAAAATCAACCGAGATTCAGTAGCATACACGATGTCGACAAGATAACTAATTTTGTTGTTATTGTCTTGCATAAAATGACAATTGTCATGAATACAGTCCACTAGTTTGTTTGTTTTTTACTTACAAGTACAGCAGCGTAATATTGCATTCACACGCATTAACCCGAACAGACTAAACCCTTTTTGTCAGTTCCGTGTCAGCATGAATCTTTGTTATCCGACTTCAAAACGAAATTCACGTCCCGAGCTCCCAGCACAATATACTGTGGTCTCTCAGTGTTAGCTGCTAGCATCGGTTGAAAGCAAACTCTGACAGTTGGGGACGAGGAGGAAAAAAAATGTAAAAATGAGGCCAAAGATGCTTTGTAACATGTCCCTTTGTAGCTTCAGCCACTACTCTGCCACCAACAAAGTCAATGAGTGTGGTTGCAGATAACCCAAGTCCCACGGTTAGACTTCCCAATAGTGGCCCACCAGCGTCAGGGAGTGCAGACAGAAACTAAATAAAACATGAATGCTTTTAAATAACTAATGCAACAGTGTTTTATTCATATTTGTCAAACTGAACACAATGCATGTGTATGTGTAAAATCAGGGGTGGACCGTGGATTTCATCGCGAGGCCTTCAGTAATAATAATAATATAATACATATCATGTTAAGCACCTTTCAAAGCTCTCAAGGACCCTTTACAGTCACAGACAAGCATAGGTACTATAATAAATAAAATGTAATCACAAATAGAATACAATTAATATAATACAATTATAAATAGAAACAAGAGAAAGAGCTACACAGAAAATGCTATTTTAAATAGGTGGCTTTTGAGATGGGATTTGAAGGTGGGAAGAAAATGGATTTATGAATGTTGGGATGAAGTGAGTTCTAGAGTTTGGGGGCAGAGCAGCTGAAAGCTCTGTCCCCATCGTTCTGAGACAGTCAGGGGAGTTACACAGAGGTGGAGGGAGGAAGAGGATTTGAGGGTACGAGAGGGAATGTTGAATAGAGCCTTGGAGGCTAAATGACTCGGAAACTACTCCTCTGGTGCCATCACATGGTCGATTGCTGTGGGAGAGTGAGATGCTGGCTGGTCAAAATTGCCATACGCGTTGCCACACTGCTAGTGCGTTGCGGTGCCAGGCATAGAATTAACATTTTAAAAATAGGGTCCTGAGGTCGGTGTCGTAAGTATCAGTGGTCGTAAGTTGATCGGTCGTAAATCGGATGTTATCTGGATATGCAACCAAGGGCATTTCTTCTCCTCCTTCAACCATTGTGGCTTGACAAAACTGCTATTAAATCAACACAAAAATGTATGTGTAAAATAAATAAAGAACTTTCAGTGACTGAAACTAATTTATGTCAAAAAATGGCAAAACAGAAAGTCCTAAGCGACAATTGGACTGATTCAAGCATCTCGGGAGAAGCGTTTGGGCGGCGCCATCCTCCCAACATATGGCAAACAGCTTCATGGCGGAAGCTGCCAAAAATGGGGATTACCATAACAGTGCTTCTGGCACTTCGAGTGGATTAGCTCATAATGTAATATTATCGCTTGGAAAATGCTGTACATGCTTCTGTTTGTGATCAACATGTGGCTCTGTAGGGCCTCGCCTTTAGCTGCACACCTGTCGGCCATTGCGCATTAGCTGTCTGTTTTAAAAAAAACAACCACTCAAGGTCAGATCATTGTTTGTTACTTCTGCCGTTTCTTTTTCTATTAGTTTTTTTGCTTACTCACCATTTTCACTTGTTACCTTTGACTCTTTGTTTTTGGGACTTTTGTTTATTTTGGATTTAATTTCCTCTTTATTTTATGAAGGCTATTTGTCAACCTCACTCTGCTCCTCCTTCCTGCCTGCTTTTTCTTTGGTCTTCCACCACCACACATTGTGATATAATCATATTTTTTATACACATTAGAAGGAAGATAATAAAAAAAGCAGGACAACCGAAGTGACATACGGTATTTGCTGGTGTATAAGCTGCACAGGCCACTACTGTAGAACCTTGCCATGTAGTGTGCCTAATATTATTAATATTATTAATAATATTTGGAAAAACTTTGTATATTTATATACAGTGAGACCTCAACTTACGAACTTAATTGGTTCCCAGACAGAGTGTGTAAGGCGAAAAGTGTGTATCTTAAAAAAAAAAAAAAAATCCCATAGGAAACAATTAAAATGGGAATAATCTGTTCCCGGGTTTCCATAAAATATACTTTTCAACTAAATAAGCCTTAAGATTACACACAACATACCTTATTCTATCTATCATAAATGTGCTATTGTATTGTAATGAAAGAAATACACTGCATTGTATGATAAAGTCACTTTATTTACATTTGTGATGGTCATTTATGGCTTGATGGAATGGCGTTGGAGGTCGAAGGTCAAAGGGAATTGCTGTTTGGGTGCATTACATGACGACTGTAATTAAAGAAATAAACTGTGCTGTAAAATAAAGTTTTATTTACCTTTTTGATGGTCGTTGATGGCTTATGGAAGGAGAGTCACCTTCCATAAGGACTGTTGGTAACTTAACCTCTGGTGCTGTTCGGTCGTGTGCTACCGCCGAATATCACTCTGCCAGCCGTGGTGGGTGTGTATTATGAAAATGGTGCTTATTATAAGGTTTAATTTTCATAAATTTGACGTTTGTAAGACAACAAGTTTGTAAGTTGAGGTGTTTGTAAGTTGAGGTCTCACTGTATACATATTTGGAAAACGTTTTTCATTCATTAAATGTGCGCCTTATGAAAAGTTGGAAAATACACCATTCATTGGGATTGTGCCTTACACTGCGGTGCGCCTTATACACCGGAAAATACGGTATGTTGCTTAACTTGTTTTATAACTTCAGCAAATGTATTTTATTATGCATACCTGGCTCAAGTAAATCAAAAGAAAACTATCCAATCACCTCAATTAAAAGTCTGAATTTCTTGGGTTGGTCTTTGGGTCATGTTAATATCAAATTAGCATATCTCTTGAATTGCAACAGCGTGACTGTTTTCACCTTAAGGATTTGGGAAGGATTTTGTAACTTGTCAATACTTCTCTGACCTACACCAATTTAAGGCGTATACTGGCTCAAGACCGGCTGTGTAGAATATTTTGGCGTTCGCGATATGTTGGGCTAAAGAGAGAAAAAAAGGTGCCTGCTTACAGGAAGGCACAAATGGGGATCGTGAAGAAACAAAACAACATGAGTGTATCTACGGTTGCAAATCTTGAAAGTGTTTGAATATTTTAACTTTGATTGTTTTTCATCAAGTGTCAAAGTAGACTATTATTTCGCTCATTATTTCGCACGAGCTTTGAAATGCGGGAGTAGCAGACTCAAAGAGTTGCAGGGAAATATATTTTCTTTATCAGCCATTTTCTTTTTCTTGGGGAATGAAGTATTTGGAATGTTTAGCTGTGCTCGCCGTGCATAATGAACCACAAACGGGGTTTGGACGAGGAAGAATAAAATAGTTTGGAAAATGAATCAGTATGGTGATGCTTGATCATATTGCAAGTGTCGTTTTATAACAACAACAACAATACTACTACTACGACTACTACTACTACTACTACTAATAATAATAATAATAATAATAATAATAATAATAATAATAATAATAATAATAATACATTTGATTGATAAGCGCCTCCCAAGGTCACTTTACAGTCACAAGATAAGTTTTTCTGCGGGTGAGCAGCAGCAGCCACATGAGCGAGCACTCAAGCCGAAAGTAACTCAAATAGATACAAAGCTAGCGCGATAGCTAATAGCTTGTTAGCTTGCTAGCTAGCTAGCTATTATATATATATATATATATATATATATATATATATATATATATATATATATATATATATATATCCTATATATAGATAGATAGATAGATAGATAGATAGATAGATAGATAGATAGATAGATAGATAGATAGATAGATAGATAGATAGATAGATAGATAGATAGCAAATAAAGAGTTTTCCAGGAGACTTTTCAAAATAGGAAACCTCCCTAGTTGCTCCTGATGCTGCATCATCAGTGAGCAAATGAGTTGATGGTACGTCAATATCAGAAGCAAAGTGAAATGGAATTGAAATATCAAAAGTGCAGATCATGACAACTATTCTGAGGGTTTTTTTATACTTAAAGAGCACCCGACATCATTTTTTTGTTTCCTGACATCAGAAAAATGTTTTATAGCATCTAAAATACCCAAAACATGCAGGCTGATATTTTTAGTCAAATGAAAAACGGCAATAAAAATGACTTAAAGTGTCCAAAAACGACTTCAAAATGAAACCGGAAATGGCCAGTTTCAGAAGGTCCCGCCCCTTATCCGTGACGTCACGTCAAGACGTCTTGCCTTGCTCGAGAATCAAAACAATGGCTTCAGATTCGGAGAAGATGCTTTCTTGGTGCTCATCCAGTTATGAATATGATTCAAATACGTAGTTCTGAAGAGGAAAGCTTAAATGTTTGCAATCCATTAAAGGAGTCCTCCCATATCAATTCGAGCCGTCTATGACAGCATGTAGTGTTGTAGTGTAATTCGCTATATGAACATCTTTAAACATCTTTTTGCATCGTGTTGATTTTCTTGGACTTCTTGATACGTCATAGCCTGCCTGCCTTTACATGATGTCACATCCTATTACGTCACATCCAATCTCATGTCATATCCTATCTCCACACCTTATTTAAATGCTCTCCCAGCGCGTCTATCTCTCTCTCCTCTCTGCCTCTCCTCAACCGACCTCACAATGTCCCTGCTGTCTATAAGTTTAAAATAACTTATTCTGTTCCACCCTTGGCTTCCTGATGATTTTACCATCCCACGTCTAGCACGAACAATCACTTTTAACTCATCATGTAGTGTCCCAGAAAATGCAAAAGATGATTTCGCTATCAACCTGAATCAACGCGAAGTTTTCAGACCAACAAAGTACCGCGAAATGCATTGTGAGACGCTTTTTCGATCAGGGGGCGTTCCAAATGTGACGTCACATAGGGGATCGTCATCAACTTGAAAAAAAATACTTCCTGAATATTCACCGTGAGTTTTAAAACGTAAAATATATCTATATGCGGTGGAATCTTTGTTAAATACGCTCAGTAGAAGTCATTTGAAGTGATTTTACACATTATGGACACAACTTGTCCGGAGGTGTCGGTTGTCCTTTAATATGCGCAATGTACAGAACATTGTAAGTGTACTTATTTAGCCATTTAGCCACATTTAGCCACAAAAGAAAAAAAAATACTGGACACTTGTAAATATGGGTTGTTGCAATATATCAAAATGCATTTCTTGATTCTGCACTATGTACAGTTTTTTTTCTTATGGAACGCTTTTGCACATTTACATTTGCACAGTATACAGTTGACATTTTTATTTTGTTATGCTTAGAATATCTTGTTTTCTATCCTTTCACCCCCACCTCAACCCCATCCCTTTTCAATTGCTGCTGTGGACTGCAAATTTCCCCATTGTGGGACGAATAAAGGTATTCTGATTCTGATTCTGATTCTGATTCTGATTGCGGGTCGCAAGGCTAAAGCATCGGAGAATTATTTGACCTGAAACCTTGGCAACATCAAATGAATAATCATAAATAAATCTTCTTATCCTTTGGGCTTTTCCCTTCAAGGGGTCACCACAGCGAATCAGCGTCCTCCATCTTCAGTGGTTTGATTGGCATGTTTGTTTTGGCCAAGCTTTTGCGTCGGATGCCCTTCCTGACACAACCCTCTGTATTTATCCGGGCTTGGGGCCGCCACAAGAAGACACTGGCTTATATCCCCTTGTGGCTTCAGAACAAGCAACTCTATGATAAAAACATAAATGACTAAAATATAAAAACATTTCAAGGGAGTCAGTCATCCTAGGGCTCATTCACCCCCCCCCCACCACATCCCCATTCAAATTGTCACGTTCCGGCGGCGACAGTGGCAGCTGACGAGCGGGAACGTCAGGGAGAGGTGGTGGATCGCTAAGCAGGACAGAGGCGTTGGTGCAGGCAGTTGATTTATTAACAGAAAGCGCGGGTCCGAGATGACGCGGACCTGGTAAAAAGTTTATAGAACAAAAAGATTGACTTAACAACAATGCTAGTGGGTGAGCGGCGGCAATCCACCAGACCACAATAACTAACAAAACAAAAGAGGCACACGAGGGTGCAAAACAGCCTACGACGCGGTGTAGTAAAACAAACGAAGCGACTAACGTACAGAATACAAGTTCCAGGCAAGGCGCGAGGCGAAGTATCTTGCGACGCTGGGTAAGTGCCAGCGTCGGGTTTAAATGTCCAGCAGTCAGTGATGAGGGAATTGACAGCAGGTGGCAGACGGTGGGAGCGGAGGCCCCGCCCCGCTGTCAATTCGCTCATGACAGTAACCCCCCTCAACGGACGCTTCCTGGCGGCCCACTGGGTTTGGACGGGTAAGCCTCGTGGAATGCCCTCAGGAGCGACGGGTCTAGGATCCAGGCTCGAGGGACCCATTGACGAGCCTCCGGTCCATAGCCCTCCCAGTCGACCAGGTGCTGGATGCCCTTTCCCCTGCGCCGCGAGTCCAGGATCTCCCGCACTGCGTAGACCGGTCCTCCGTCCACCATCTGCGTGGGGCAGGTTGGGCAGGGGAGGGGCCAAGGGGCTAGATTCCATCGGTTTGATGAGAGAGACATGGAAAACCGGGTGGGCCTTCATGGAGGCAGGCAGCTGGAGTCGGACCGCGACCGGGTTGATGATGGCCTCCACGGCGAAGGGGCTCACGAATCGCGGCCCCAATTTGGGAGTGGTCCCGGCTAGCCATAGGTCCCTTGTGGACAACCAGACCCACCTGGTAAGCCGGCGCGGGACGGCGTTGGCGATTCTCAACCTTCTGGTTCCGGGCTGCCGTGCGCGATAGGGCTGCCCTGGTCTCCCTCCATACACGATGGGCCCGCCGAAGATGGTGTTGTATCGACGGAACCTCCCCCCCCTCCCCTCCTGTGTGGGAAAAAGCGGCGGCTGGTAGCAATAGGCCGACATAAACGGTGACTGACCTGTGGCTGAGGAGACCAGGGTGTTGTGGGCATATTCCACCCACGGAAGATGGATGGACCAGGCCGAAGGAGGATGGAGGCACACGCAGCGCAGGGCCGCCTCCAGGTCCTGGTTCTTCCTCTCGGTCTGGCCGTTGTGTCACGGTTTGCAAGGTGGTGATGGTGGGTGCGGATCCCAAAAAGCAGGCAGGAGTGAGCAGGAGGTTGTTTGACAAATTGTATTAAAATAAAGGTCAGCAGGAACAAAATGTGACACATCAAAATCATCTGAATGGAAAAAATACAAAGTAGCAAAAGAAGACAAAAGTAAAAGTCCGCCAGGGTTAAACAAACACATACACAATGCATGCAGCAAACAAGCAGCAAACAATGAACCGATATCGGATGGTCGTGCCGGGTGTCCTTTTAAGTGACAGTGATTATAACGACCAGCAAGGCTGCAGGCAGGGCTGACGTCGCTACCCGTTGGTCGCCAATCTGATCGGGACGACCAGCACCTGTGCAGGTGCAGGCGGGGCCGACAGCGCCCCCCCTTTGGTCGCCAACCAGATCATGACAGTACCCCCCCTTCAAGGGGCTGCTTCCAGAAGTCCCAACAGTCTCCCAAAAGGTCCACTCGCCAGGGAACGGTCGGTGGAGAGGGCAACCGCTGCCTCTCCAGCATACGATGGGCGGCGGCCTGATAGGAATGGGACTCTGCCTGGGGTGGACGAAGACGCGACACGGATCGTCGTGGGAGTGAGTGCGATCCTTCTCGCACGTTCACGCGACGGCGCATGGCTCTACGTGGACGTCCAACTGTGAGGCGCAGAATGGCACCCCGTACGGCCGTATGGGACCAGGTCTCGGCCGGACGCCAACGTGAGCGTGAACTGCCCGGCACCGGGGGAACGAGACCAGTCCAGTGCCGCTCCGGGATGCAGCGGTGAGTGGGGTCTCGGACTGACGTTGACGCGGACGTTGCACGGCTCGTCGTGGATGAGACTCAATTCTTCATGCACGACGACAGCGTGGCTGGACGTGGGCGTGCACTGCCTGTCACCCAGTGTCACCCTGGACGGCCACCTGGAAGGAGGTCTCGGCCGGACGTTTACATGGACGTTACGGCTCATCGAGTGACGCAATTCAAACCCGACGAGGCTCGGGCTAACGTGGACGTAGCATTGCCAGGCACAGGGTGGAAATGAGACGGGTCCGATGTACCTGCGGGATCCAATGGTTGGTCGGTTCATTCTGTCACGGTTTGCGAGGTGGTGATGGTGGGTGCGGATCCCAAGAAGCAGGCAGGAGTGAGTAGGAGGTTGTTTGACAAATTGTATTAAATTAAAGGTCAGCAGGAACGCTATGTGGGACCACGGGCGTGGGGGAACAGGTAGGGGGCGGAGCAGTCCTGCCAGGGGCTGATGGGAAGCCTTGCCACAGGCGCACAACGGGCAGGCCTTAACAAAGTCCGCCACAACGTCGCGGAGCCGCGGCCACCAGAATCGCTGGGAGACGAGGTGCTCGGTGCGGCTCACCCCTGGGTGACACATCACCTTGGATGCGTGCCCCCACTGCAGCGCATCCGAGCGCAGCTCGTGGATCCGCGAGAGGGCGTCGGGCTTGGAGTTTTTGGTCCCTGGGCAGTAAGTGAGGGTGAAGGAGAAGCGGGTTAAGAAGAGCGCCCACTGTGCCTGGCGTGCGTTCAGCCACTTGGCGGCTCGGATGACCGCCAACTTTTTGTGGTCGGTAAGCACGGTGAACGGCTATTTCGACCCTTCGAGCCAGTGCCTCCATTCGGTGCTGCAGTGGAGAGAGTGAGGAGCACCATGTTCCTGGGAGTACACATATCCGAAGACCTGTCCTGGAGCCACAACACGGCATCAATGGCCAAGAGATCCCACCAGCACTTGTACTTCCTCCGCAAGCTCAAAAGAGTTGGAGCCCCGACCCACATCACGACCTCCTTCTACTGCGGTACCATCGAGAGCATCCTGACCAGCTGTATCACCGTGTGGTACGGCGCCTGCACCGTGTCCTGCCGTAAGACTCTGCAGCGCATCCTGAGGACAGCTGAGAAGATCATCAGTGTCTCTCTCCCCCCCCTTCAGGACATGTACAACACCCGCCTCACCCGCAGAGACATCAGGATCGCTGGCGATCCCACCCACCCCTCCCACAGCCTCTTCAGCCTGCTGCCATCGGGTAGGAGACTGCAGAGTCTCCAAGCCAAGACCAGCAGGCTCAAGGACAGTTTCTGCCCCTAGGCAGTCCAGAGACTCAACTCCCTCCCAGCCCTGCCCAGCCTGCCACTTCCCACTGCCACACTCACCGAACTCTGAGTACACGCTACATGCTGTACGATCATCCTGAACTCTATGTTTTTGTTCTTTCTCATTTTTTTCTGCAAGACCTCACCTCAACTCTTTCTTATTGTTTGTTTTTGCATTACTACATTACGTCACTTTATATAAGTCACTTCCTCACTTTACATATGTCACTACCTCACTTTACATACGTCATTTCCTCACTTTCCAGGCGACACTACCTCACTTTACATACAGAAATTACATGTATTGTCTGTTGTCAATTGTATGTCTTTTTAGCCCCGTTATAAGTGCTTTGATTGTTTTGCACGCTGGGTCCGAGAGGACATTAATTTCATCTGTGCTGTATGTCATACATATTAGCATATTTGTCATGCATATTAGCATATTTGACAACTTTGACTTTGACTTTGACTAAACGGGGTCTTAGTGGAGGTGTAGTCACGGATGAAGCGGCGGTAGAAATTGGCGAAGCCCAGGAAGCATTGTAGCTGCTTGCGAGAGGTGGGCGTGGGCCATTCTACCACCGCTTATGTCTTGGCGGGGTCAGCCCAGATCTGCCCCCGCTCCATGATGAAGCCCAGAAAGGATAAAGAGGAGGTGTGGAATTCACATTTATCGGCTTTGATGTATAGTCGGTTCTGCAGCAGCCGCTGCATAACCAGCCGGACGTGCTGGCGATGTGCCTCGAGGGATTCTGAAAAAATGAAGATGTCATCCAGATATACAAAACAGAAAATGTACAGAAAATCCCTCACAACGTCATTAATCAGATACTGGAACACAGACCAAATGGCATCACCAAGTACTCGAAGTGTCCCAGGGGCGTCTTAAATGCGGTCTTCCACTCATCACCCTCTTTAACCCGAATGAGATGGTACGCGCTCCGGAGGTCCAGTCTCTTGAATACGGTCGCGGCCTGGAGGGAAGCGAAGGCGGAGTCAATCAATGGTAGCGGGTATTTGTTCTTGATATTTATTTCATTGAGTCCACAATAATCCACGCATGGACGCAGCGATTTTTCTTTTTTGGCGATAAAAAAGAACCCCGCTCTCAAGGGTGACCGCGATGGCCGAATGAGCCCGGCCGCGAGTGAGGAGTCAATGTAGTCCCGGAGATCCTGTTGTTCGGGTTGGGAGACGTTGTAAAGTCGAGAACTGGGGAACGGAGCGTTGGGATGGAGGTCAATGCCGCAATCATAGGGACGGTGCGGTGGTAAGGACAGGGCGCTGTCCTTGCTGAACGCCTGTCGTAGATCGTGGAAACAGGGCGGGACCCCCTCTAAACTATATAATACTAATCAGATACTGGACCCCCTCTAAACTAAAAAAATATCTAAACAACCTCAGGTGGGTAGCTGCGAGATGATGACGACCAGCCCGCGGCCAACCTTAGGCAGTGAGCATAGCAGAGGGGGCGCCGGATTGTGGGTCCCCAGCCAAGGTAACCCGAGCACGATGGGAACCGAGCGTGAAGGCATCACGGTATTCTACGTGGTTGCCCGAGAGTACGAGTCGAAGCGGCGCTGTTTCTTGCTTAACCTCGGCGAGTAACCGACCGTCGAGATCGAGTACGCTCCGACTCGCCCCCAGCTGGATAACCCGACAACCCAACGCAGAAACGACGCGCGGGTCTACGAAACAGCCGTCGGTCCCCGAATCCACAAGGGCCCGAACAGACATGGTCCTGGTGGGTCCGTGGATTACGGCGTCCAACTCAAGTCTCCGCGACGCAAACCCACTCGCGGACCTTAACGGGACCCGTAGTTTGGGAGGACGGGGCGACTTACAGTCACTGGAGGGTTTTCCAGGAAGTCCCGAAAAAAAAGTCAAATAGTCAAAATGTCATAAATATAAATTATAAAATACAGTGATACCTCGGTTTTCAACCAAAATCCTTTCCAGAAACCTTTTCCAAAACCGATTTTTTGGAAAACCGAAAAAGCACTTTTCATTATAATCATTGTAATTTTTTTTTATCTGTTCCTAGTCAAGAAAATAACTTTTAAAGCACCTTTTAACTATTTTACAGCATAAACTGGATAAACTTGGATCAATAGAGCGCACTATTTGTAAAATACTATAAAAACAAACTGTAATAATAATAATAATAATAATAATAATAATAAAAAATAATAAAAATAAATAAATAAATAGAGGCCAAAAGTCAATACAATTCCCTTCACGGTGGTCAAATTTTAGGCTGGTATAAATAATAACCAAGGACGCATGTTTTTGTTTTTTTTAAACTGGAATCTTTTTTCTATTATCACCGTTGCACCCGTGTGCAATCTGATATCTATCGAACGGGAACGCCAAATGTTACAGAATCAAAAATGTATTACTCTTCCATGTGTTACTGTAAGCCACAAGACAAGAAACCCCTCCCCTCCAAAAAATGCATTCCATTTGTCTCCAACGCTGCTGAAGACACGTTAGCGTCTCCTGGGTCACATCCCAGTAGTAGCTGGCTTTCATCTTTGTCTGCCGACACGACCCACATATATTAAAGGGAGTATGGAGGTGAGGGGACACATGTTTTGTTGAGTGTGGGGATTGCATGTGAATGAAAACTGGAGGTGTGGGAGGGGGTCCTCTGTGGGGTAAACGAGAGCTCCCAGGCTTTTCAGACTTGCCTTTATGTGTACAGATGGAGGAGCTTGTAGTCTGTAATGATGTGCCAAAGTATGGTCGCGGAGCCATACGGTCGATGGGAATTATATTCTAGGCATGTGTGTGCTTCATGGACGTAAAGATTTTTTTCAAAATAAACCTTTATCTCATTTACTACCATTCACAAATTATTTTATTAATTTTATTAATTATTATATTCAGGAATTTAAAATAGGACGTAGAGCCCCATTCCCGAATTTGTTCGGGTGTTGTTTTGTCTTGTTTGGGTGCAGATAAAGCACTGGCCATGGCCTCTGGCAATGTTTTTTTCTTTTCCACAAGAGAGGAGGAATTCCCATTTTTCCATGTTTGTGCTTTGTTCCAGCTTCAGATGTTGTTAAAGCACAATACTGTATTAACAAATATGTATGTATTGCTTTGTATTTAGGACAGCCGCCCTCATTTCAAAATCATATAACTCCAGACCCATAATTTAGGAATTAATTAATTAATTAAAAAAAACAATAAAAAAGTAGAACCTGTTGTTTATGTAGTCCTAAAATGTAATTGTCACATCCTCCTTGGCGGCAGGTGCACGCCCCTGCCCTCCCTGCTCTCCGGGCTCACTCACCTGATTCCCATTTCCTTGATTGCCTTCTGGCTATAAAAAGCCACCTGTTCCCGCTCGTTCCTCACCGGTGTATTCTCTCTTGTTACCCTGTCTCCCAGAAATATGCTGGTTTGTCCCGTTCGTCTATTCGGTTGCCTTACCTTCTGTTTTGCCCTGCGTGTCTCAGTAAAAACCTTTCTTGAACTTATTTTCTCCATCATGTATTTTGGATCCAACCCTTCCTATTTTTTCTTCGTCCATTGGGTCCGGTGACCACTCCTCGAGCGGATGTGACAGTAATATTCTGTGGGTCCTGGAATTCAAGTGCCAAAAACCCTGGCACTGGAGTAGACACATTTTTTTGCACGTCGGGCAGTGAATGAGTTAATGATTGATGGATTTTTAACCTGTTCCATATATACGCCGCACTGGATTATAAGGCACATGGTCAGCAAAATTAAGGTTTTTAGGTGTGCCTTATAGTGCGGAATATACAGAATTTTGCTCATTATAAAATGCATGACCCAATCTGATGAGTTCACAATGTGGCAACGTTTAATCAAAGCAGTTAAGATCTCAATTCTACTTACAATTCATTCATTGTAGAATCCGTGAAATTCAAATGTGTCAATATCACAAGTCAGTCTTAGCCAGTACCCAGCAAAGTGAATTTTGTGATCCTTTCATAGCCAGCAAATATCGAGGGACTTTGAAGAGTCCTCAATCAAAGTCAATTAGTGATTGAGTGTGTGTATTCAATGTGGATTTGTATTTGCATGCTTGGTGCGACTCTCCTAGGTGTGGAAAGTTTTGCATGAGCATCTTCATCAGCATGCCTCATTTACCTGTCATTAGCAGAATTAATGACTGCGGGTTCAGAGAGAGAAAAGGCACCTCTTGAAATCAATCTAAGTCATCTGGGGAAACATAGCCAACTGTGCATGTACGAATATACTGTAACGTCCGGGGCTTGTGAGTTGCATGTTTGGGGGCTGGGCTAGTCTGGAGAGATTACGTCACGGACAGAAGGGAGGACCGGAACGAGAAGTCCGCGAGAGAGTGGACTGCGCGTGAGTTGTGGCGTAACAACAACTCCGGTATGATTGTGCTAACTGCAACGTTTGCTTAATAAAAGCCTGACCAGCTGTGCCAACGCCTGTGCGCATCCTTTATCACGCCGAGGGGCATTACAATACAATTGAAATCAGGATGTTCCATAATAAAATAAATAAATAAATAAATAAATAAATAAATAAATAAATAAATACATACATAAATAAAGTAATAAAGTAATAATAAATACATAAAATAATAATCAATAAATAAAGTAATAAATAAACAAAGAAAGTAATAATTAAATAAATAGATAAGAAATAGAATAGAAAGAAAGAAAGAAAGAAAGAAAGAAAGAAAGAAAGAAAGAAAGAAAGAAAGAAAGAAAGAAAGAAAGAAAGAAAGAAAGAAAGAAAGAAAGAAAGAAAGAAAGAAAGAAAGAAAGAAACAAAGAAAGAAAGAAAGAAAGAATAACGTAGTGTGACCGAAAGAACGAGATCCCGGATACAAGCGGCCGAAATGAGCTTTCTCCGTAGGGTGTCCGAGCTCTCCCTTAGAGATAAGGTGAGAAGGTCGGTCATCCGGGAAGAGCACAGAGTCGAGCCTCTTCTCCTCCACATAGAGAGGAGCCAGATGAGGTGACTAGCACATCTGATTAGGATGCCCCCTGGACGCCTCCCTGGTGAGGTGTTCCGAGCATGCCCCACTGGCAGGAGACCCCGGGACGACCCATGACATGCTGGAGAGACTATGTCTCCCTGCTGGCCTGGGAATGCCTCTGGATCCGCCAGGACGAGCTAGAAGAAGTGGCTGGGGAGAGGGAAGTCTGCGCTTCCCTACGGAAGCTGCTGCCCCCGCGACCCGACCCCGGAAAAGCGGCAAAAGATGGATGGATGGATGGATAAATAAAAAAAAAGTAAAAATAAAGTAATAAATAATATAATAATAAATGTAATGTAATAAATAAATAAATACATAATTTCACGACCAAAGGGCGCATCGTGTGAAAAGGCGCAGTCTCATTTATGCGTGCCATTTCTGTATTTAACTTACACATTGAGCGCACCGGCTGATAGGGCGCAAGTTTTATATATACCGGTACATATCCTCTACTGCCATACGTACGTCCGCCACACAACAACACACAGGCATACAAATGTGCGTATTTAAAAAAACAGATCGGGAGCAAAACTGAGTTTGGTAGTGCTTTATTTATTAATTACAAAGTAATAACATTTTGTAATCATCACTCAATAGGGGTCGGCATGGTAAAAAAACAGCACATTACCGGTACCGACTTTTCCGAAAGCTCGAACCACCGTGCCAGCAGTCACATTAGCCCCCAGCAACCACAATCCATTGGCAAACTGTGGCGTAACATCCAGCCCTTTTCGTTTGCCTTAATAATGACGCCTGCTGGAAATCTTTTTAGGCATAGTCTTTCTTTAAAAAAAAATCACAATCAGTGGGAGTATCTCTCCGTTAGCATGGCAGCCAAGTAAAACAGGAAACGAAGCCTTTTTGCCAGCTTTTCAGAATAATTCACCGTCCGTTGCTGTGCTACAGTAGTCCTGGTCCGGATGGGAAAATGGTACAGTTTCATAAAACGCCAGCACCAAGACGGACCTACTTGGAAACATTCAATTTTCATTTCCTCCGCTAGCGTTACTGCTCTGAGTGGGATGGTGACAGTCGAAACTCTTAGCTCGCCGATCCATTGCTTGTATCTTTCCTCCAACTTGCCTTGTGTCCGCGTATTATGTCACGGCTGTCACGTCCACTCAAGGCGTAGTGACAGGACTCGAGGGACGACGGAAGGAGGTAAGTGTAGGATCCGAAATACACGGTAAGACAGATTTCCAACAAAGGGTCTTTAATGAGACACGCACAAAAATAACAAACAGATGGAATGACAAAGATAGCCATAACTGGACAGACCTGGTGGCGAGGTAGTAGCGGGAAACTCCTTAGAATATTCTGACAAAGACAGTAAGGTAGGAGTGGCTTTTATAGCCAGAAGGCACAATCAAGGGGATCGAAAACAGGTGCGCGAGCCGGGTGAGTTAGGAAGGGAGGGGCCGTCTCCAAGGAGCAGCGGAGGAGGAGACAGGAGGGGAGGGGCGCGCGCAGGACGGCGACGACGATGTGACAACGGCGGCTCGATTCCCATGTTCCTCGGCGTAGCCGATAGCCTTCAGTTTAAACTGAGCTTCATAACCATGTCTCTTTGCCATTTTCAGGGTTGTTAAAACAGCAATGTTCTGCATAAAGCACATACCTGTTCGTTTATACACAAACCACACCCGCACATCCCCTCATGTTCTCTACCACGTCCTCCTTATGTTGGTCTCTAATACGTCCGCACTACAGGGCGCACCGCACATTTTGAAATAAATTCTATGGTCGTGAAAATACAATAAATAAATAAAAACATGAATTAACTAGTAAATAAATGCATGTGTGAATAAATAAATAAATAAATAAATAAATAAATAAGCACATCAATAAATGTATAAATAAACGTAATAAATACAGAAAAAAATAAACAAATAACGTAATAAATAAAGATGTGAAAGTTTGTGCCTTCTAGTCCGGTACGCCTTATATATGGAAAAAGTTAGAATATACACCATCCATTCGAGGTGTGCCTTATACTCCACTGTGTCTTATACACTGGAAAATACAAGAATTGTCTGGCAAATGTCACAAATTAGAAAGCGAAGGTCGAAAAGCATAATGGCCGCCACGCACTCTATTCAAAAATAATATTTTGAACTCAGCTATCTCCCTGATACACCGTTCGGAGCAAAATTGAGATGCAATAGTGTCTAGGCATGGCGGCGCCGGACACAGCTATGATAGGTCACAGGGAGGGGTCCTCTGCTCCCCCCAACCTGAGAGTAGGGACCTATCATAGCTGTGTCCGGCGCCGCCATGCCTAGACATTAGGGATATATAAATAGGGCCGATACGACCAGTCAGACTTTAGTTCGCTGACGAAGCCTCATGGATAGGAGGCGAAACGTTCGAAACCTTCAAAATTGTACAGATGACGGCTGAAGAAACCTTCTCATCGATGCCATATCAAAGATCCCCTATTTATGTGTGCCCCCCCCCCCCCCCCTTTAATGCAGTTCGGCGCAGGACGGATATATCGATAGCGCGGTTATATCGACATTTTTTCCGACTCCCGAGAATATCGATATAACGAGACTTTACTGTAGTATTCAACGAAAGAGTTTCTTAAAAACAACAGATTGACATCATATTCTATCCTGTCGTATAAACCTCGCGTCGCCCATTTTGAATGGATTTCGACCGTTTGACTTCCGACTGTTTTGTCGGAACAGAACCCGGTCGCAAGTTGGATGTCACCTGTCACAAAAAAACACTGAATCGACCAGATTTCCATTTCACGTGTGTATGTGTGTGTGTGTGTGTGTGTGTGTGTGTGTGTGTGTGTGTGTGTGTGTGTGTGTGTGTGTGTGTGTGTGTGTGTGTGTGTGTGTGTGTCTATGTGTGTATGTATGTGTGTGTGAATAAGGCATTTAGGTCTGTTTAAGAGTATTTATAGGTGTTTCACAATACTCCCTGATGGGCTCACGATAAAAACAATAAAAATACGATGTGATGTGAAATTAGCACGACATCGTGCTGTGTATGCTTTACTTTGCCAACTCAAAGACCTGCCATCTGTCATCTTCATATTGTCATTTTTCTATTTGTTTTTTTTTTTTAAGACTGAGGGAATGCGTGTGTATGTGTGTGTGTGTGTGTGTGTGTGTGTGTGTGTGTGTGTGTGTGTGTGTGTGTGTGTGTGTGTGTGTGTGTGTGTGTGTGTGTGTGTGTGTGTGTGTGTGTGTGTGTGTGTGTGTGTGTGTGTGTGTGTGTGTGTGTGTGTGTGTGTGTGTGTGTGTGTGTGTGTGTGTGTGTGTGTGTGTGTGTGTGTGTGTGTGTTGTACCATAAAGCATCTGTTTATCCTTGAGTCTATTTCAGATGAAATATTTTCGGTAGCCTAAATCCCTCTCAAAGCTTATTGTTGACCATTGTGACGTGAGGAAAAAAAAGCCCTTAGGCTTAGTCCTCAAGCAAGCGTGCGTTCCCAAACCTTCTCCATTTGATGAAATGTAAAACACAAGCCACACGGCAAGCCTGCAAGCGGGCAGCCAGACAAGCGAGCACCTTGGGATGCCAATGGAAGCACAACAAAAGAGAAAAGAACGCCTCTTATAGCCGCCATTTCTCTCTATTGCATCTCAATCTCGTACCGGACTAGAAGGCACAAACTTTCACATCTTTATTTATTACGTTATTTGTTTATTTATTTCTGTATTTATTTCTGTATTTATTACGTTTATTTATACATTTATGTATGTGCTTATTTATTTATTTAAATGAAAATAGTATCATAATAAGCAGTATTATCAATATAACCAATATCGAAATAAGGAGACTTTACTGTATTATATACTGAAGTGCTACAGTTCATTGATACATTTTATACCTTTTAGTTTAGTTTTTACAATTTATTATAGATTTTTATTTCTGTATACCTGTACCTGTAATGTATACTAAACTGTTTACCGCACAGTTTATTCATAAAAGTTATACTTACCTTTTAGGGTTGCCGAACATGCGTTCTGCTGACCCAAATACACACGGCTTTCTACGCACGCGCGCTGTTGAAAAATCGCTTTCCCTGATAACGGAGAAGCCAGAAGACACGCTCGGACACAGTCGGACACTGAAGGAAAAAAGCAGTTTACTGTACTACAGGAGATGTTGCGGAAACTTTATCTTCACTCTATAACTACTGTATTGAGTGTTGTCATGCAGTTGATTGCTGTGCGACTGTGTGACATGCTGTCTGTCGAAAAATTGTAGAACGCATTGAGGTGCCGGATGTAGAATTAAAAAAAAAAAAAAGGGGTGTGGCGATCGTGGTCGTAAGTACAGGTGGCTGTAAGTCGCGCCGATCGTAATTCGCGCCAGTCGTAAATCGTTATCTCTATTTATTTTTATTTTTTTGCCAACGTGTGCTCAAGGAAATTATCATTTAATTATTTCGCTCGTTGAGTCTGAATAAAGACCTCAGGTTAAGTCGCACATTCTATTAATCAATTCTCCACATCTCCAAACAGCAGGATTATGGACTCGTCAGGTTAGCCAGGCTGCTAACTGATGCTAGCTCTTCCGATATGACGCTGAAAGGAAATAGTTACAGGATCCAAAGTATTACCCAAAAATTCCCATAAAAACGAGAGTCGCCCACCTCTGAGTCGATGATGAGTCTATTAGTGTGGAAAATGAGTATTTTGCATGCGATGGGGATTCTCATTTTATGCTCCTAATTGGCTGAATGACCACCATGACGACAGCAGATGTATAAGGTCACCACTCCACTTTGACTTTCCAACTCCAACTGCCGCTCGTTTAAGTGTGAAATATATTCCGCTCATAGATTATCATTTTAATTAATCTTGCTTACTTGGTCGTGTAATTTAAACATTTGCTGGGTTTGCTCAGGGATAACTGGGAGGGGGGGGGTTCGTCTAAGGATGGCGGGAAGATGGCAAATGGTGGGGAGCAGGAAATAAAATTTTAAAAAGAGAGAAGGTATGCATTTGTTGGGTGTGTGCAGTTGGACAACGGTGCCAAAATGATGTCACCCCCACTTGCATGCACCACAAAACTGTACAAAATACAATACAATACATCCATATTGACTTATATAGCACTTTAACAGTAGCTGAAGCTGTAGCAAAATGCTAACATGGACAAAAGACAGATGCTTCCCCCTCGTGGAAGGGAAAAACATTGCCAGAGGTCTGACCAGCTCTTTATCAGCACCCCTCCACAAGAAACCCTGACAAATTTGGGAATGATGTCCTATGTCATGCTGTTCAATTGCCGAATACATTCTGGAATGGCATTAAATGATTAGATTAGATTAGATTAGATTAGATTAGATTAGATTAGATTAGATTAGATTAGATTAACCTTTATTAGTTTAATATGAAATTTGAAGTTTTCAAAAAATGTTAGGAACCGGCAGTTTTTAAATTAGATTAATTTAGATTAATTTAGATTTAAATGGATAAAATTAGATTAAATTTGATTACATGCATTTAGTTTTGCAAAATTTTTGATACATTTTGCTACCACCAGATGGTGATTCAAATAAATTAAATTAGATTAAATACAAATAAATTAGATTAAACATATTAAATTAAATGTATTTAGATTGGATTAAACAAATGTACATTTAAACAGATTAAATTGGAATTAATTAAATTTGATTAAATAAAATTAAATAATATTAAACATATTAAATTAGATTAAATGTATTTGATTAAATACATTTAGATTTAATTAAACTAATATACATTCAACCAGATTACATTGAGATAAATTAAATTAGATTAAATACACTTAAATTACATTAAACATATTTAATTAGATTTAAACTATTAAAATAGATTAAATTAAATTTATTTAGATTCAATTAAACTGATTTACATTTAACCAGATTAAATTTGATTAAATACAATTAGATCAACATATTAAATTAGATTAGATTAGATTAATTTAGATTCATTAAAATTAATTTAGATTAAACTAAATTAAATTTGATTACATTAAATTAAATGAAACTTTATTAGTCTCACAGTGGAGAAATTCACGATTCACAGCAACAAAATTATGAAATATGGATTCCGGACTGACTTGCCATACATGAATCAATGACTTCGTTCAAGTTGTAACATTTCTCTGGGGAGTTATGAGAAACATGCCAGGCTTACGTAGAAGCACAATTTTATTTTCTTCAAGCATCAAAAAATAGTTGACGCCTTTATTTCTTCACTAATACCTGGCTAGCGTTAGCCAAACGTTCTCTCTTGTGTCTTTATATCGCAAATATAAAAAAAAGGACCAGCTGACCACTGGCCGAGTTCTTGTTGATTCAGCTTTTGCTGCTATTTCGCGTTTGTCACACTGCAGCCAGTAATAACTGTTTGCAAAAGATGGATTGAAGGGGATTGCAGGTGTTGACAGAAATCACCTTCGAGACATACCCGCGGAACAACCAAAGTAAATAACATTCACCTTACATTGCTGATGAATTTCCCGTTTCTTTTTGAATAGCCTACTGATAATTGGCACGTGGACAAAAAAAAAAAAAAAAAAAAAACACGTGGAAATAATATCCCCCTTTGCCAAATAATTAAAAGGAAGAAAACATCAAAGGAAAGTGCAATATGGAGGTATTTTAGACGAAGCAACTGTTTTGTGTCACACCCCTGCTGAGCAGGTAAAAAGAGACGTTGGAAGCTGAGGGAGCGCTAAGAATATTCAGGAAATGACCACACTAATTGCATTTTTTTGGGGGGAGGTGGTGAACTCACAAGGAACCAATCCATTTTAATGCGCTTATCCTCATGAAGGGTTGCGGGGTACGCTGGAGCCTATCTTCGGGAATTATGCGGGTTACACACTGCTGACCAGTCGCAGGAAAAAATATAGGTGAAAAATTATTCACACTCACACCTAAGGGACAATTTTGAATGTTCCATGAAACTGCGAGGCATGTTTTCGGAATGAGGGAGGAAACCCAGACTACCCAGAGAAAACCCATGCTAGCATAATGCACCCTATGTAATTATTGATCGATTATACGCGTTGCCAGGCGTATAATTAAAATTAAAAAAAATAGGGTCTGGAGGTCGTGGTCGGAAGTACGGGTGGACGTAAATCGAGCCGGTCGTGAGTCGGATGTTACCTGTATTCTGTGGATCCGCCAATTTGAGGGACAATGACAAAAACCCGTGCACGATGTGCAAATGTGTCCCATTTCATCTAATGATTTATGGTCGACTTGATATATTTTCAACGTTAAGCTCAGACAGAGTTACAATTATATTTTTTTAATGTGACTGCATAGCTTTTGAAAGGGAATCATGTTTTGGAGTATGAAATTATCGGATGCATACAGGAATCGATCAATAATTACATAGGGTGCATTATTGATGGATCTCAACCCGGGTTTGATCGAACTTGACTCAATCTCGGGTT
Source organism: Hippocampus bargibanti (assembly GCF_051943395.1). NCBI lineage: Eukaryota > Metazoa > Chordata > Actinopteri > Syngnathiformes > Syngnathidae > Hippocampus > Hippocampus bargibanti. Next base: position 2,461,463 of record NC_142751.1, on the reverse strand, counting down.
CGGCGAAGCACAAATCATCCGCTATCGGTCTGCGTTTGCGTGGGTTTTTTTCCCCCGAATTTTCTAACATTCTCATACTAAATCACATTCCCCATCAACTTGGTTGTTGATTTTATTTTGGGTCCACCCAATCCCCCCTCGAACCGTAACTGAGTATTAAAGGCTAAAAGTGGAACCATAAACACGGCATTCGTTTCCAAGTACGACATAACCAACATTTAAAGTTTCTAACGTTTTTTTTTTTTGCTGGCAAAATAAAGCGAGTTTGCAGCTTTAAATCTAATCCAACAAACAAGAATGTGTTTTGGGCCAAATGATGTGTAATGACACACATGTGTTATGTGTGAAAGGGCAAATCGAACCACAGGGAGTGAAACGAGCGGATTTTAGACGCTGTGACCTCTGAACCAAAAAACAAAAAAAAAAAAACAAAAGGCTAGCAACCACATCTAATGAAGGGCTTTGAAAGTGCCGTACCTCCTCTTAACTCCAGAAAATCGCTCATTAAATGAAAAAAAAAAGATCGGTAAGAACTTTTTAAGCCTTTAAATGAAGCTAACTGAACACTTTTTAAAATTATTTTTTATATCAGCTCCCACTTAACTTGACCATGAAGTGACTCTGCAATCGGGACTCTGACACCTTCGCTCAAGGTGAACTTGCTTCATCAGGTTTTCATAGACAAAAGCATGGAAACAGATTAAATATTAAATAATTTGTACATTCGCATTGTCTCTTCTGAAGTTTTTTTTCAGGTTTTGCTTGCTTTTTAAATGATTGATGATGGGAAACCAGAAACGCTTCTTTGCATTATATTTATGTATTTACTTTAAGATTTTTTTTATCAGAATCTGAATCATCTTCATTGCCAAGTATGTAGGACACACGAGGAATCTGTCTCCGGTAGAACACGCTGCACAATATATATATATATATATATACAGTAAAGTCTCGTTATATCGATATTCAAGGAAGTCCGAAAAAATATCGATATAACCGGGACTATCGATATATCCGACCCTGTTTGCATGTAATTTTCTCCGTGCGTGCATAGAAATAGTATCGATATAACCGGGACTATCGATATATCCGATATCGATATAACGAGACTTTACTGTGTATATATATATATATATATATATATATATATATATATATATATAACACACATTGTATAAATCACACCTACAGAACTGAAACATATGTTAGATATTTAAATGAGACGGAGAAATAATAGCTCCGTTATTTTTGGAACCGTTTTTTTTCATTTTTTTCCCTCTCTCGCTTATCATATGGACAGAGTGTGAGCAAACTACTACCCCCCCCCCCCATGAACTGTAATCAGCAAAGTTTTAAACAGTCAAACGACCAGCATGCTGTACTGTACCCCCCCCTCCCCCCCCAAAAAAAAAGCTCTTTTGGCTGCTGTTTTTTTTATGATCTTGCACTCCCCCACCCCACTTTCATTTCTGCCTTCTCATTTCCAACATCCCTTAGCTGTCACTAAACACCTCCCCTTTCGGTCCCCCTTTTTCATATGTGTTTTTAGTATATTTTGTTTTGTTTTGCTTCCTAATCTCTCTGTGGACTTCTGTGCCATGGTAGACTTCACTCTTTTATATTAAAACTTCAGTGGGTGTTCTTTTTAATATAAAAAGTGACTCTTCCGTTGGCATGATGTGACTCAGACTTGAATTATTGATTTTATAGCCTCCAACATGACAATTCATTTGGAATTTTACCACGAGAAAAATCAACCTGTGAAATATCCAATGATTCACATGGAATGTCCCAGTTTAATACAATATGGATTTTATTGTGTCCAAATATCCATTTTAGTTTTCAATCGCGCTTTTGTTGTCGTACTAATCAAGAAACGGAGTTCTTGGAAAAAAAAAAGACAAAAACATTCTGCTGTATAGTCAGACAGTCCCTGCTTCATCATATTTTACCATTTCTACCTCGCTAGCTATCTAATTGCTATCAATTAGCTATCTAGTGTCATGATCTGGTTGACGACCAACGGGGGGCGCTGTCGGCCCCACCTGCACAGGTGCTGGTCGTCCCGATCAGATTGGCGAACAACGGGTAGCGACGTCAGCCCTGCCTGCAGCCTCGCAGGTGCTGGTCGTTTTAATCACTGACACTTACAAGGACACCCGGCACGACCATCCGGTGTCGGTTCATTGTTTGCTGCATGTTTGTTGCATGCTTTGTCTGCAATTGCATGCTGTGCATGTGTTTGTTTAACCTTGGCCGACTTTTACTTTTGATTTTCTTTTGATACTTTGTATTTTTTCTGTTCAGATGATTTTGATGTTTTATATTTTGTTCCTGCTGACCTTTATTTTAATACAATTTGTCAAACAACCTCCTACTCACTCCTGCCTGCTTTTTGGGATCCGGACCCGCCATCACCACTTCGCAAAACGTGACATCTAGATAGTTGTCTATTAATTATCTATTAGTTAGCTAGCTAAAAATGTATTATTATGATTATTATTATTATTATTATTCGTCTGTGTAAGCTCTCAGTCGTACAGGAGTGGTCCATCGATGAGAAGGTTTCTTCAGCCGTCATCTGTACAAAAGTGAAGGTTTCGGACGTTTCGCCTCCTATCCAAGAGGCTTCGTCAGCGAACTGACGAAGCCTCTTGGATAGGAGGCGAAACGTCCGAAACCTTCACTTTTGTACAGATGACGGCTGAAGAAACCTTCTCATCGATATTATTATTATTATTATTATTATTATTATTATTATTATTATTATTAATATTATTATTATTAAAGTTATTCTGGGGGCTAACCACGGGCCGCCACGGGCCGCCCCCGCAGCGGCCCGTGGTTAGCGAGTGGTTAGCACACCGGCCTCACAGTGCACAGTTGAGTGAACCCTGGCTCGTGTTGTTATCTATTAGCTATCTAGCTACCTAGCTATTAGTTACAGTATCTATTAGCTAGGTAGCCAGCTAGCTAGCTATTTGCTATATATTAGCTATATAGCTAGCTAGCTATTAGTGACAGTATGTATTGACTCTCTGTGTCTTTGTGTTGTCATATTATTTGTTCTTGAGTTGTTTTTTTTTAACTTTATGCTACTTCCGTGATGAGTGAACACTGGCTCGTGTGGCTGCCGCTGCTCACCTGCAGTAAAATATTCTGTGACTGTAAAGTGTCCTTGATAGTTATGAAAGGTACTTATAAATTAAATGTATTGTGATTATTATTAAGTACTTAGCTATCTCACACTTTGCGCTTAACCAACAAAGCAGTGCCAATCTACCTGGGCCGATGCCGCTCGGTTGGGAGTCTGAAGTTAAAATAGAGAGCCTTGCTGAGTCGGATGTGTGTTTGATGGAGAAAAAAAAGAAGAAAATCAATTGGTTATTTGTGAGTGAAGGTGCAATCATGTCATTGAGGATGGTGATACGCATTCTCATTTCTGTCACGATTTAACATAACAGACGATTAAAATGTCCTAGTTTTCTATTCGGTGAAGAAAGCCCTTTTTTTGCCGCCCCTCTCATCTTTTTGGGTCACAGTGGGTGTGAAACTTTAAGACGATTCCACAAAGCTCATTCTCTCCTTTACGGTCACACCTTTAAAACCACATAAACCATGCATTTTTTTTTTTTTTTTTTTTGGGGGGGGGGGGGGTTGCCTTTATATGTTGTCCTGCTTATGTGGGTTTCCTCCTACTCGAGCTTCCTTCCACACGTCAAAAACACGCAAGGTGACCTGTCCACAGTGTATCCTGCTTTCCTCCCCAAGTTGCAATGTATGGATGGGATATTAACAGCGGTGGGCCTGCAAGGCCTTATGTGCTGGCCTAAAAATATCAGAATCACAGACTGATGTGAATTATATTTTGTCCATGAATTCTTATGAAATAATTCCAAATGGTCTTTTAGCTTCATATCTCCCTGGGCCCCTTCACAATCAGTTCTGCAGGCCCTGGAGCATAAAAATGAATGTCGGTGAAACTGTTGCTTTCACGAATCAGATTTCGAGTTGGCAACTCAAGGCCAGCTGGAAGGCGCTAGCCAATCATAGTTTGCTAGCGGCTAGCGATAAGAGAATACTGGTCAAAGCTAGCACACTGTATCATTAGCGAGCTGCAATAGGCAATATATATCGTTGTGTTGATTTAATAGTGGTTTTGTCAACCCACAATGGCTGAGGGAGATGAAGAAGAAATGGATTTGATTGCAGATATCAAGAATAGATAGACATTATTAAGGTTGGACAGCTCTGACCCAAGCACAAATAGCAAATAATATTGCAAGTTTATGAGGTTATCATGAATCCACACATTCATAGTAACAATTTGAACAGTTTAATGACATTATTTCTTAAGTGGCTTCAAATGATTTCCTTGCCAATGGCACCCTCTAATGGACGTGTAGTAATATCACACCACACTCGGAGCTGTGGATTAAGAAGTAGCACTACTGAAGGCCTATGAGTGACATTGGATTGGATTGGATTGGATTGGATATGCCTTTATTAGTCTCATAGTGGAGAAATGTACATTTGACAGCAGCAAAGTAATGAAAGGAATGAAAGTAGAAAAACAAAATACATGAGCTGCTGGAAAGGCAGTCACTCTCGCGGCGCCGTCTTGAAGTCAAAAGAACAAAAAAAACTAAATAACAAATAATATGACAGCTTAGAGACAATATGACAAAACAAAGACACAGAGAGACATTCATTCTTCAGTACTTGCTGTACCCTCTTTGTGATGACATGAAGCAGTTCTAGATGAAAGAGGAGAGGATCAAAGCGTCTTTTCACCAGTGGATCAGGGACATCATGGTGGAATGTGCACGTCGACTTCAAGCTAAATGTTGAAAGCAAACACGCAACTGTAGCATCCATTGACGGAAAGAGATTATCTTACATCCCCTGTTCCACATAAATCTGCTTCAATTCCAAGCCGCAACAGTTCCACATACGCATCGGCGCTCTGCGCTGACGCTCCTTTCTTCTTATCGCGGGTTCCTCAAGCCATGCATCCGTCCAGCCGCAGACTGCCAACAGCACTGACCTTCCACTGAACAAAGCGGGGCTGTGAAGATGCTGCCCATTACAGGCGCAAAAAAAAGCACAATGGCCCCTTTGGTGTCCAGCGATGGCAGTCGAATGGCTCCGACATTCCTCCCATTCAAAAACAGTACTGGCATATTCATGCTGCCGAAAAGGCGCAACCGCTCAGCATAGTCTCCTCCTTGATGAATGTCGTGGTCAAAAATGCTGAAAAACAATCTGTATCCGTTCCACACGATGCACAACAACACAAAGTGACAAAAGAAAACACAAAACAAGACAAAAACAACCAAAAAAAGCAAGGCTCATGAGAGCACTTGCTGAGGCTGCCTACTCGGGTGCCATCTTTGGACATGCACTGAATATTCAACTTCAAATTACAGACAATAACCAATCAGACGTGCCACAGATGAAATTGTTCAACTGATCCCCATTCCAAATGTTTCTATTTCCATGATTCTTCATACCTCCCCAAAGCGCCTTTCTGGGATATTTTCCAAATTGGTATCGCTATGATGGCATCTGGCCCGTTTCTCCCTTTTTCCTTCTATCAACCCCTCCCTGCACCCCAGCATCTATTTAATGATGTCATTCTCATTTTCTCATTGTCTCTTTTTCCTGCTACCTCTTCATTTATATTTATTTATTTATTTATTCATCTCATATTTCCTCATCCACTGTACGTGTTGTGATGCTAATCAAACTCTTTCTGGCCATGAATATCTGCCAGCGACTTCGTTGATATGCGGAGGGACGGGCTAACTACAATTGAATAAAAAAAAGAATAAAATATGAATAAAAATAAGAAATACATATACATATACATATACATATACATATACATATACATATACATATACATATACATATACATATGTGACGGGTGTCACAACAGTGACTGTCTTCATCTCCACGATGCTGCCGTATTAATGAAGACGAGACGTGTGGATGTGTCTTTTTATTTCTTTTATTTCTGCAACACAGTATGGCAGAAGGGATGGGTGAAGTCGCATGGGTTTCGTCTTGTGATTAACCTGAATCTCCTCAAGATTGTTCTGGAATGCAAAACATTGTAGATAACAAAACAGAATTAACAACGAGTGATCGTATAGTGGTTATTTACAGAAAAAGAGAATACAACACAAGTTCACTGTTATTTACAAGATGTCCTTGAACGCATCATAGGCGGAGACTCGGCAGAAAACGCGGTGCGCTTGTAATGGCTGGCGCACAGTTCAACCCGCCACGGACACTCACGGGCAAATGAAACACGACACAAAAAAACTAAATATTGTTCAATAAAAACGAAATGAAACAATTGTTACCTGCAACACAGTATGGCAGAAGGGATTGTTGAAGTCGCATGGGTTTCGTCTTGTGATAACTGCGCAATAGAAAAGCACTATGAAGCACATGTGCTCCAAAGTTCCACTCGACAAAACGTGAAGTAAATAATGACACAAAAAGTAATCTGGACTCGAAATGAATAAGGGAACTAATTAGATAACACTAGACAGTATAAAAGGGGAAACAAAATAAGATATTGTCATGAAAATGCGCGTTAATCGAGACCATCAGAAAATTGCGACTCACCCTGAATCTCCTCGAGATTGTTCTAGAAACTATGGGCAGGACATGGTGCCACACTGTGCGCCGTTGCGTCACTTCCTTCATAATTTAATAATCTAAGTGCACAACTCCGTTACACATATACATATACATATACATATACATATACATATACATATACATATACATATACATATACATATACATATACATATACATATACATATACATATACATATACATATACATATCTGGGTTTGGAAGATGACTCGGAACTAGTGATTCCTGCAATGTTTGAACCAATGTCTCAGTTAGCGGTTTATGGCATGGGTCATGGTGGTAGAAAGGCAATGTATCATTCTCTTTGGTGTGTATAGGGATGCTGGTGAAATGCCGTTCCTTCATTTCTTCTTCAAAAGCACCAAACCTTGCCTTCACTACTTCTTTCTCAAACACACGTAACTACTTTCATTACTTCTTCCTCATACACACGCAACTTTGCCTTCATCACTTTGATGTCTCTCAGATTTTCAAGTTTTTTCAGCAGCTGACGTCGAGCTTCAACAGCCTCCTCCATTTCAGTCTCAGCTTCCTTTGCAGCCAGTAAAGCCGCCATTTCGGCCGTCTTAACTGAAATGCTAGTTTGAGACATTTTAATACTTCAGAACATCAAATTAGTTTTATAGATTTATCTACCTTCATTCAAAAACCCACATTCATTATTTTCTCTGTTATTGTGGTGAATTTGTATGTTCTATCCATCCACTTTGTGAGCTACTGGAAACGTCCATCAAAACCTTTAGCTGCTGCAGGATGAGAAGCAACGTCGCACGTTGAAATCTTTCTCTCTCTTACGAGCCACAACACGGCATCAATGGCCAAGAGATCCCACCAGCGCCTGTACTTCCTCCGCAAGCTCAAAAGAGTTGGAGCCCCGACCCCCATCACGACCTCCTTCTACCGCGGTACCATAGAGAGCATCCTGACCAGCTGTATCACCGTGTGGTACGGCGCCTGCACCGTGTCCTGCCGTAAGACTCTGCAGCGCATCGTGAGGACAGCTGAGAAGATCATCGGTGTCTCTCTCCCCCCCCTTCAGGACATCTACAACACCCGCCTCACCCGCAGAGCCATCCGGATCGCTGGCGATCCCACCCACCCCTCCCACAGCCTCTTCAGCCTGCTGCCATCGGGTCGGAGACTGCGGAGTCTCCGAGCCAAGACCAGCAGGCTCAAGGACAGTTTCTGCCACCAGGCAGTCCGGAGACTCAACTCCCTCCCAGCCCTGCCCAGCCTGCCCCTTCCCACTGCCACACTCACCGAACTCTGAGTACACGCTACATGCTGTACGATCACCCTGAACTCTATTTTTTCTTCTTTCTCATTTTTTTCTGCAAGACCTCACTTCAACCCTTTCTTGTTGTTCGTTTTTGCAATTACGACATTAAGTCACTTTATATACGTCACTTCCTCACGTTACATATGTCACTACCGTACTTTACATACGTCACTGCCTCACTTTCCATACGACACTACCTAACTTTACATACAGAAATTACATGTATTGTCTGTTGTCAATTGTATGTCTTTTTTAGCCACGTTATAAGTGCCTTGCATGTCTTGCACGCTGGGTCCGAGAGGACATTAATTTCATCTGTGCTGTATGTCATGCATATTAGCATATTTGACAATAAAGCTGACTTTGACTTTGACGTTGACGAAGGATGATTGCGACGATGAATGCTAAGGCCTGTAGCTTGCTGCGGGTTGAGTGCGGCGATGTTCCAAGTAGCTCGTGGCTAGCTCCGTGAGTGCGGCAAAGCCGATAGCTTGCCATTGGGGTGAGAAGCACCTGTGCGCCGGAGGCTCCAGGATGGATGAGGACGTATTCACTTGTGTGTGCAGGTTTTCACTTTTGTGAGCACGTTTTCAATGTATGAGCACATTTTCAATTTGGTGAGCATGTTTTCACTTTTGTGAGCACGTGACATGATGTTTGCAGATGATGTTGTGATCTGTAGCGAGAACGGGGAACAGGTGGCGGAGAAACTCGAGATGTGGAGATATGCCCTGGAAAGGAGAGGAATAAAGATCAGTCGCAGCAAGACGGAATATATGTGTGTGAATGAGAGGGATCCAAGTGCAAGAGTGATGCCACAGGGAGAAGAGATAAAGATGGTTGAGGTTTTTAAGTACTTGGGGTCAACTGTCGCGAGCAATTTAGAGTGTGGAAAAGAGGTGAAGAAACGTGTCCAGGCAGGCTGGAGCGGCTGGAGAAAAATGTCAGGTGTGATGTGTGATAGAAGGGTTTGGATATAACGAAGGATGATTGCGACGATGAATGCTAAGGCCTGTAGCTTGCTGCGGGTTGAGTGCGGCGATGTTCCAAGTAGCTCGTGGCTAGCTCCGTGACACGTGCGGCAAAGCTACGATAGCTTGCCATTGGGGTGAGAAGCACCTGTGCGCCGGAGGCTCCAGGATGGATGAGGACGTATTCACTTGTGTGTGCAGGTTTTCACTTTTGTGAGCACGTTTTCAATGTATGAGCACATTTTCAATTTGGTGAGCATGTTTTCACTTTTGTGAGCACGTGACATGATGTTTGCAGATGATGTTGTGATCTGTAGCGAGAACGGGGAACAGGTGGCGGAGAAACTCGAGATGTGGAGATATGCCCTGGAAAGGAGAGGAATAAAGATCAGTCGCAGCAAGACGGAATATATGTGTGTGAATGAGAGGGATCCAAGTGCAAGAGTGATGCCACAGGGAGAAGAGATAAAGATGGTTGAGGTTTTTAAGTACTTGGGGTCAACTGTCTAGAGCAATTTAGAGTGTGGAAAAGAGGTGAAGAAACGTGTCCAGGCAGGCTAGAGCGGCTGGAGAAAAATGTCAGGTGTCATGTGTGATAGAAGGGTTTGGATATACAAATACATATACATATACATATACATATACATATACATATACATATACATATACATATACATATACATATACATATACATATACATATACATATACATATACATGTGCATGTGCATGTGCATCTGCATATAAATCTACATATACATCAAAATCTAAATCTAAATCTAAATATTTTTGTTGTTTTTGTCTTGTTATTGTGTTTTCTTTTGTCACTTTGTGTTGTTGTGTGTCGTGTGGAACGGATCCGGATTGTTTTCCAGCATTTTGGCCATGACAATCATCAAGGAGGAGACTGTGCTGGGCGGTTGCGCTTTTCGGCAGCATGAAAATGCCAATAGTGTTTTTGAATCGGAGGAATGTCGGAGCCGTTTGACTGTCATCGCTGGACACCAAAGGGGCCATTGTGCTTTTTTGCGCCTGTAATGGGCAGCATCTTCACAGCCCCGCTTTGTTCAGCGGAAAGGTCGGTGCTGTTGGACAGTCTGCGGTTGGATGGATACATGGCTTGAGGAGCCCGCGATAAGAAGAAAGGAGCGTCAGCGCAGAGCGCCGATGGAACTGTCGCGGCTTGGAATTGAAGCGGATTTATGTGGGACAGGAGATGTGAGACAATGTCTTTTCGTCAATGGATGCTACAGCTTCGTGTTTGCTTTCAACATTTAGCTTGTAGTAGACGTGAAAATTCCACCATGACGTCCCTCATCCACTGCTGAAATGGATGCTTTGATCCTCTCCTCTTCCATCTAGAACTGCTTCATGTCATCACAAAGCGGGTACAGCAAGTCCTGAAGAATGAATGACTCTGTGTCTTTGTGTTGTCATATTATTTGTTGTTTTTGTTTTTCCCAAGAAGGCGGCGCGTGAACACGCAGCGGCTCCCCTATCCCGGCAAATTGCCGTTTTCATGTTCATTAGGTTTGTTAAAGTCAGTATAAGTGCCCTGCATGCTGGGTCCGAAAGGACAGTAATTTCATCTGTGCTGTCTCTCTCTCTTGGCAGTCCATCGAAGTTGAAGATGACGTCGCTTCCATTGCTTTGTGGGGTATTGGACAGTGGTTATCGGCGCTGGCGTCGATGCCACTGTAGGTGACTATGAAGCCCGATTCTAGAGCCACAAATCCTGCCACATTCAGGACATGTGAGGCCAGGACCGGGCTGGCGAGGCGGTACTGAAGCAGCACAGAGGTGTCTTTGCTCATGCCGCACGATCCTCCTCTGGGTGCGTTTGTTTTCAAGTTGTGTCACCCCTTCGTGGCATAAGGAACGCCACAGTGGCCTGTTAGCTGCAGCAGACTCCAGATCGCTGGGCTTGATGTTGCATTTCTTTAGAGTCTGTTTAAGCTGGTCTTTGTATCGCAGCTTAGGACCACCAGGCTTCCTATTCGCTGACAGGAGTTGTCCATAAAGCACCTGCCGAGGCAAGCGGCAGCTAGGCATCCGGATGACATGTCCAACCCACCGGAGTTGCCTCTTTGCCAGTATAGCCTCGAAGGATGTCGGTGTGTGGGACACGATCCTGCCAGGTGATGCAAAGGATTCGTTGGAGGCACCTGATGTGGAATGCATCAAGGCGCCTCACATGGCGTCGATAGATGGTCCAGGCTTCTGCGCCATATAGCAGCATGGACACACACATGCACAATCATCTGCATACTGTAGCTCGTGGATGTCGCTGATCAGGGGGTGTGCCACTGAGGGTGAACGCTCTTGGCCATGACCTCCGTTTTGGTTACATTGATCACGAGACCGAGTGATCGGTCGACGGAGGACATGGTATCAAGTGCATGTTGCATGGCAGCTGGGCTGTGGGCCAAGAGAGCACAATCATCTGCATACTGTAGCTCGTGGATGTCGCTGATCAGGTCTTGGTCTTGGCCTGTAGGCGTCTGATGTTGAACAGGCTACCATCCAGGCGGAATTGGATTTGTACGCCGCCACCTTCCTGGATGGACTTATGGAAGAGGAGCGTAGCTGCCATCAGGAACAGGTTGAATATAGCAGGGGCCAGTACACAGCCCTGCTTCACCCCGACTTCCACAGGGAACGGGGAGGATTGCTGGCCACCAACAAGTACAGTTGCTTGCATGCCGCTGTGGAACTGTTTTAGGATGCCGAGAAATTTGGAGGGAACACCAAATTTCTGCAGTATGGTGCAGAGAATGTTACGGTTAACTGTGTCAAATGCCTTTGTAAGGTCGATGAAGGTGATATAGAGGTCCTTGTTTTGTTCCTTGCATTTCTTCTGAACTTGGCGCGCAGCGAAGATCATGTCCAGGGTGCTTCGATCCTTCCTGAAACCGCATTGTGTCTCTGGGAGGATGTCTTCGGTAATGTGCGATGTAAGACGGAACAGCATTACTTTTGCAACAATCTTGCCAGCAACAGAAAGTAGGGAGATGCCACGGCTGTTGCCACAGACTGACTTGTCCCCCTTCCTTTTATAAATGGTAACAATGTTGCTGTCTTTCCATTCCTGAGGAAGTGTCCCGTTTTGCCAGATGTTGCAGATGAGGTGGTAAAGCTTCCGTGTCAGGAGGTAACCGCCGCTCTTGAAGACCTCAGCTGGAAGTCCATCAGGGCCAGGGCTTTTGTTGTTTTTAAGGCTCCGGATTGCAGAGAGGACCTCTGTGAACTGAGGAGGTTCATCAAGGGAGGGAACTGATGGAAGCTCTGGGAGGGAGTCAAGGACAGATGTGTCTGAAGGGTTTACTTGGTTGAGCAGGGAGTCAAAATGCTCTGCCCAGCGCTCAAGTATTAGCTGTTTGTCCTTCAGTAGTACAGAACCGTCTGCAGATTTAACTGGGACAATGTGTTGTCTTCGTGGGCCGTGCAGAGATTTTACAGCATCATAGAAGGCGTGTGTGTTGATGTTGTCTGCATGCCTCTGGATTTCTTGGGCCTTGCTGAGCCACCACTTGTTCTCCATCATCCTCAGCTGTTTCTGTGTTTCACCACGGATGGCCTTGTAGTGAGAGAGGAGAAGTGGAGAATGAGGTTTGGAGAGAAGTGTGGTATGGGCTTTGCGCTTGGCTTCCAGAAGCTCCTGTATGGCAGCTGAGCTGTTATCGAACCAGTCTTGATGACGTTTCTGAGTGAAGCAGATGGTCTCAGAGGCAGCTTGATGAATTGTTGTCCTCAATTTTTTCCACTTGCTTTCAATATCAAGGTCACCGTTACTGGTGTCCTTGTCCAGGCTGGCAAGTCCCTCTGCCAGCTTGTTGCGGTAGCTGGCTGCACACTCTGGGGTCTCCAGGGCCCTGGTGTTAAGACGCCTTTGGGGTTGCTGTTTCTTGTGAGGAGGTCGAATTCTCAGCTTGAGCCTGGACTTGATCAGTCGATGATCAGTCCAGCATTCAGCCCCATGCATGGCCCGTGTGATGCAGACGCCATTTTGGTCTCGTTGCCTTGTGATGATGTAGTCCAGTAAGTGCCAATGTTTGGACCTGGGGTGCATCCATGATGTGATGTATTTCTTTTTCAGTTGAAAGATGGTGTTAGTTACAATCAACTGTGTTTCTGTACTGTATGTCATGCATAATAGCATATTTGACAATAAAGCTGACTTTGACTTTGAAATATAAATATAAATATAAATATAAATATAAATATAAATATAAATATAAATATAAATATAAATATAGTGGAACCTCGGTTTTCGAATGACCCACAGTTCGAACAAATCGGAGTCCGAACAAAATATTCGAGAAATTCCGGTACGACGCGTGAGTGCGTACGCGAGGGTGGTGTGCTGAGCGGCGTACGGGTGTATTGCTCTCTCTGTGACCAACTGTTGTCGCTTGCGGACGTGCTGCGTTTTGCTCTAGCGTTTAATATAGGTGTACGAAGGGTTTTAGCCCCTAATCATGCCTCCAAAGAAAGTAAGTGGTGCTGCAAATGAAAAAAGAAAAGTAGCGCGTACAACTATTGCATTTAAGAAATAAATAATCGCAAAATATGAAGGAGGTGTGCAAGTGTCTGATCTGGCTAGGGAATACAGCATGGCGAAATCTACGATCAGTATGATATTAAAGAATAAAGAGGCTGTGAAATCTAGTGATGTGGCTATGGGAGTGAGAGCAAGTGTCATTGGATAGATATTTTAATAGAAAAGAACATCCTGTAGCCGAGTCATCCGTAGCTGTCACGTTCCGAGGGAGAGTGACGGCAGCTTAGTGGAATATTTGGGATCCCAAAGCATGCGGCAGAGACGTACTAACCAAGCAGGATGTTTATTCACAAGTAAAAGAAAACACAGCGAGTAAAAAGGCAGGGGGTGATCCGACCCGCTTACTATGCCAAAAAGCAAATGGCACACGAGGGTGCAAAATTACGCAATTGCACCCCTCAGACAGAAGAGCTCCCCGAAGTTTTTATGGAAGGGGACTGCTTCCAAACAATAAATTTCCTTCCTCCGTCCACCTGCGCCTTCTGCTGACCACCACAAAGGTAAAAAATCCTATTCAGAATTCTTTTCTTTACAAACGTACAAGTAGCCTGGGTTACATTTATGTTTATGTTATTTGTGTCTTTGCCATTTTCTTAATATTTTCTGAGATATACATTGCTTTTTATTTGTTGGTGAGCATTTTAATGTGCAATTTCATGCATAAAATACTTTATAAAATACTGTACTACAAAGGTAAACATTCAGGGTGTTGGAACGGATTAAAACGATTTACATTATTATTTGTAATGGGAAAAATGGTTTCGGTGTTCGAACAAATTGCTTTTCGAACAGGGTTCTGGAACGGATTATGGTCGAGAACCGAGGTACCACTCTAACTAACTTTCAACTTACGTAGCTAAGTAACTAACTAGCTAACTAGCTATGTAGGTCGATCTTCTATGGTAGATAAATAAATAAATAAATAAATAAATAAATGGTGAATGACGCCTTTAGATATCGTTGTTGCTTTTTATCATTTGCCCAGTCTTTATTTCTTTCCGAGCCATTCAGCCAGTACTGTGTCCATATGATATAATTTCCACATTTCATCCTATAGAACGCCACATAATTACATCTTTATGTCAGTCCAAAGGGCTTATCGGTCACAATACGCCTTCAAATTGCAAATGGGATTCTATAATGGAGAGCAAACCCAAGCCACAAGGAGCAACCTTGTCAATTTACATTTAAAATTATCCCGAGATTCAATGCGAAGAGCATGTTCTTGCCAGTCTTTTCGGAGTCATCTGTGGCATTGTTACGTCTATTTCTCTCTTTCTCTCAGAGTTATTAAGAAGAGGCCAGCCCTCAATTAAAGGACCACATTTCTTCAATGTTGGCTTTTGGAGCTTTGTCCATGCCGTGCAAATCATAGCGCTGCAGACAAGCATACAGTTGTGGACAGTGAAAGCAATCATCATGATGGAGAGCAACGAATCTGCGCATAAGCAAAGGTCCACGCAAAGTTCAAGGGGACCTTTGGGGTTTGGCTGTCTTGCAGGGCCGCTTTCAACAAGCGCTATAAATCATGCAAATATTCCGCGGTGACATGAGTGGGAGCCATTTTTTTGGGTGCGAGTTCACTTTGCATGCAAGAAGAAATACATCCCCAAACTTTAGAATGGAAGACACCACCGAATGTCAACTCGCATATTCGCACAAACGGGCTGACCGCAAAACATCCAGAAGGCTGTGTGTTGAGGTTAGCCTTGTTTCTTTTTGGGCTAAATCCCCTCCGACAGTGGTCGGCCGTCAGGGCCTGCAAGGCATTCTCTGCTGGCCTATAAAATATCTGAATCACATTATATTTTGTCCATGAATTCTTATGAAATAATTCCAAATGGTCTTTTTGCTTCCTATCTCTCTGGTATCTCTGGCATACTGGTCAGAGCTAGCACACTGTATCTATAGCAAGCTGCATAAGCAAATATATTGTTGTGTTGATTTAATAGCGTTTTTGTCAACCCACAAGGAGAAGAAATTGATTTTGTTGCAGATATACTGTTAAATCTATTTTCAAGACAGACTTTTCAAGAATAGATAGACATCATTGTGGTTGAACAGCTCAGAAGATAGCACAAATAGCTCATAATATTGCAAGTTTATGAGGTTAGTAACAATCCATGACAGTATTTCTTAAGTTTCATCAAATGATTTCCTGGCCAACACCACCCTCTAGTGGGCATGTAGTAATATCACACCACACTTGACACCGCAGCTGTGTAGTGATTCAGAAGTAGCACTACTGAAGGCCTAGGAGTGACATGCACAGGATATTCAATATTATAAACAATAACCAATCAGACGTACCACAGATGAAATGGTATATGCAGGCTGAATCAACTGCTTCCCGTTCCAAATATTTCTATTTCCAAGATTCTTCATATTTCCCCACAGCGCCTTTCTGGGATATATTCCAAATCATGGGAATATGAGGGGCCTCACTTTGACACATTCGCCCAGCAGCCAAGGCCTCACAGTCCCTTGTCACGCTCTTGTGTTTTCGCTGCCATCCATTTTTTTGCATCCGTTATGATGTTGAATTTCATTCGCTATCTTCATCTCCTTTTTTTTCTTCCAGTCTTTTATTTTTTGGTCTTTTTTTGTCCCATAGTGCATTTCAACAGGTGTGATGAGAATGTGCCGCATACTCTTTTCGGCGTCACGATGGTCGATTGTTACTTTGCATCTCGGGTCTCTTTCATTCCTTACCATGGCAGGATATTGAACAGTGCGTATGACTTGCAGAGGAGCAGATATTAATGTGGGATATAAATACAAAAACACACTTTTTAGTCCTTACACGAAAACAATTGGAGGGAGTGGCTTTGATTTTGACAGCTGATAGAATTGTGATGTTTGCTGTAGTTTAGCGCTTAATTGTATGAGCCTGCTTTTTTTTTGTCTTCCTTTTATTTGGAGATGATCACGCCACATAAACGCTCCCAATGCTGTTAAACGGGAATACATCAGACTACATTCTGTTGTTTTCTCTTCAATAATACCTCAATATGGCGATTGGCGAATCTTCCTCACATCACTTTCAGTTTTCATTTTAACAGCCCAATTGGCCTGCATTCACTGCTACACTAATTTTCTTTTTTGGCTGTTTTTGCGGATATCATGTATCTTTGTCATAATAACTGCTCTGAAAAACAGCAATAAAAGTGGTGGACTAAGATTTGTTTGTCTTTTTTTAGGTAGGTTCTATTTGAGTAACTCGGCAGCCTTTTTTCCCCGTGTCTCCTTGTTTTTTTGTGTCTTTGGTCCTTGTAAAGAACATGTCCTTGATACACAATACACAGATGTATTGATCTGGTGAATTTAATATGGATAAGCGTTGCAGCTAGTTGGCTCAGTTATGTAATGGTGCCCGATTTTTGTGTCATATTTCCTTCGATACGATGCAGGAAATGGATTGGATTGCATTAGCCTTTATTAGTCTCGCAGTGGAGAAATTTACATTTTACATCAACAAAGTGATGAAAGGAAGAAGAAAAGAAGAAGTAGAAAATACATATAAAGAGCTGCTGTAAGGCCGCCATTTTGAAGTCAAAACAAAGAAAAAAAACTAAATAACAAATAATATGACAGAACAAAATAGACACAGACAGTCTTCAATATTAAGCACTTTCTGCACCCTGTTCTATGAATAAAAACATCTTTTTCACCAGTGGATTAGGGATTTAGAGGTCAAGTGTGCACGTCAGCTACAAGCTAAATGTTAAAAGCAAACACGAAGCTGTAGCATCCATTGACAAAAAGAGACTGTCTCACATCTCCTGTCCCACGTCAATCCGTTTCAATTCCAAGCCGCGACAGTTCCACATACGCATCAGCTACGTTACGCTGGAGTCCCTCTTCCCATTTAAACTATAGAGGCGTTTCCATATGAATGTTCATCAAAATGCACGTTCTTAACGTTTTCTTATCATCTCTGTTCGGATCAATGGTGAATAATGAGATGGAAATTAATTTTGCTAGCATGGTGTTATCTGAAATATGCTGGCTCTCTCATCCTTATCCAATTACTTCACTTGTGAAATCAGTGTAGCCCTATTTATGAGTCATTATGGCGCCAATTGTAATTGCATATATTTCGAAAAAAAAAGGCCCACGCCAATGGGATTCCCATCGCATTTGCACACTGCATTCCCCTTTGTGTGTAATATCGCGTCAATTATTTACCCATCCACCTCTTTCATCCGTTCATTGTTGGAGGAATTCTAATTGCAAGGGAGAATACTGCAAACAGCAAGCAGAAAACAACATTTTTCCAAATCCAGTTCATTTTTCAGCAGTTTGGCCTCAACGTCAGTCCGAACGACTTCCATCGCAGGAGTTGAAGGTGGAGCGCCGTCGTTTTGATCGTTTAGTCTCTCTAATTTAAAAGACACGGTGGAATATCTGATGTGCTGCCAAAAAGCCCGACAGTGTCACATCAAGTGTTTGTCTCAACGGATAGTGTTTCATTTTATGAGGGAAGCCCATGGCACCGCCGGATTGCTGGCAGACTCGAAGTACTGTGGACGTTTCTGAGACACCCATTTATTTATTTTGTGGTGGTGTTGTTTGTTTCTTTGTTTTTTGTATTTTTTTTTCTATTATAGTTCAGAGAAAGTGATTATAATTCGTATAAATATGAGAACTATTGGTACTTATGTAGCACAACCACTTTCGGACACAAAATGATTGAGCAGATCCGTCATCCGCAGAGTCATCGTAAAGGTTAACGATATTTGGATGGAAAGAGAAGTCGACTTCCTCACACACAATAACACACGATGACAAACATGCCCAAATGCCCCCTAACGATTTTGTTGACCGTTCCGCCAAGACATTCACTGCAACTGTCCAAAGACCAAGATTTGGACGCTCTCGTCCAGTCGTGGTCATTATTTGCTTCTTTGTATTTCCTGTGCTCAAACTTTTTTTTTTTTTGTTGAAACTGTTGTCTTCCATCGTTACTGTTGTGTTCCATCGACCTGAATATTTTCTTTTCTTTTCTTTTCTTTTCTTTTCTTTTCTTTTCTTTTCTTTTCTTTTCTTTTCTTTTCTTTTCTTTTCTTTTCTTTTCTTTTCTTTTCTTTTCATTTCTTTTCTTTTCTTTTCTTTTCTTTTCTTTTTTTTTCTTTTCGCCACAGCGAATCAATGTCCTCCATCTTCAGAGGTTTGATTCGCATGTTTGTTTTGGTCAAGCTTTTCCGCCGGATGCCCTTCCTGACAAAACCCTCTGTATTTATCCGGGCTTGGGACCGGCACAAGAAGACACTGGCTTATCTCCCCTTGTGGCTTCAGAACAAGCAACTTTATGAGCTTAATAAAGATTTACTTGTGTATTTATTTATTTATTTATTTATTTATTTATTTATTCATTTATTTATTTATTTATTTATTTATTTTGACTGCAACTGGTTGCTGGACTTCCTGACAGGGAGACCACAGGCAGTCAGAGTTGGAAACTACACCTTCAGCACCATCACGCTGAACACAGGGGCCCCCCAGGGGTGTGTGCTGAGCCCCCTCCTCTTCACTCTGCTCACACATGACTGCTCACCATCATCACCCAGCTCCACCCTCTTCATAAAGTTTGCGCATGACACAACTGTGGTGGGCCTCATCAACAACGATGAGGAGACAGCCTACAGGGACGAGGTCAGCCGCCTGGCCACGTGGTGCAAGGACAACAATCTCCGTCTGAATGTGGAGAAGACGAAAGAGATTGTTGTGGACTTCAGGAGACTGCGCCCCCAGCATGCTTCACTAACCATTGACGGTGATGCAGTGGAGAGAGTGAGCAGCACCATGTTCCTGGGAGTGCACATATCCGAAGACCTGTCCTGGAGCTACAACACATCATCACTGGCCAAGAAATCCCACCATCGCCTGTACTTCCTCCGCAAGCTCAAAAGAGTTTGAGTCACGACCCCCATCAATATTTCAATGTGCCCTTCTTGATACTTGCACTATGTATAGTTTGCACAGTATACAGTTGACAGTTTTATTTTGTTATGCTCAGAATATCTTGTTTTCTATCCTTTCACCCCCCCCCCCCACCCCATCCCCTTTCAATTGCTGCTGCGGACTGCAAATTTCCCCATTGTGGGACGAATAAAGGTTTTCTGATTCTGATTCTGATCACGACCTCCTTCTACCGCGGTACCATCGAGAGCATCCTGACCAGCTGTATCACTGTGTGGTACGGCGCCTGCATGCACCGTGTTCTGCCGTAAGACTCTGCAGCGCATCGTGAGGACAGCTGAGAAGATCATCGGTGCCCCCCCCCCGCCCCTCTTCAGGACATTTACAACACACGCCTCAGTTTCTGCCACCAGGCAGTCCGGAGACTAAACTCCCTCCCAGCCCTGCCCACCCTGCCCCTTCCCACTGCCACACTCACCGAACTCTGAGGACACGCGACACACTCTCCTATCATCTTGAACTCTATTTTTTGTTCTTTCTATTTTTTTCTGCAATACCTCACTTCAACCACTTCAACCCTTTCTTGTTGTTTGTTTTTGCTTGTCACTTTATATACGTCACTAGCTCACTTTACAGACGTCACTACCTCACTTTACATACGTCATTACTTCACTTTACATATGACACTACCTCACTTTACATTCAGAAATTACATGTATCGTTGTTAATTGTATGTCTTTTTTAGCCACGTTATAAGTGCCTTGCACGCTGGGTCAGAGACGACATTAATTTCATCTGCGCTGTATGTCATGCATATTAATAATTGGATTGGATTGGATTGGATTGGATTGGATTGGATTGGATTTGCCTTTAATAGTCTCGCAGTGGAGAAATTGATAATAATAATAATACATTTCATTTCAAGGCATATTTGACAATAAAACTGACTTTGACTTATTTATTGATGTATTTATTTGTTTGTTCGTTTTTTTTCAGGTTCCAGGTTGTGCTTCATTTGATCAGGTGTGAAAGATAGTGAAAGGAAACCCACGAGAAATGTGCCCCCTACGTTTAGCCGAAATGACTCCAGCAGGTTTTCAAACTGTAGCGGCAGTATCTGAACCGCTAGACTGTAATTGAACAGAACGAACCCGCAATGGTTTAAAATAAGCATCCATTTGCTGAATCCCCCCGTCTTCCATTTTGCAGTTTGAGTTAGACAATTATCCTTCGGTAAGGAACAAAAACATTCAAATGCACCAAATGCCTACGAATTCATCGCCGTGCGTGAAGCAGATTTTCAGATAAAGACCAATGTCGGCCTTTTTTTTTTACATCTCAGCCTCCAGCAATATCAATTCTTAAAAGCTCCAATTTGAGAACGAGAAAAAAAAACGCACCATGCACAGAAAACACCCACATTATGTGTTCACCATATCAGTGCGAGTATACACCGAGTTTCGAGCTCACGAAGGCTTACGGGCCAGATGATGTTCCTCATCCCTGGAATATGACGCCAAAAGGTCCATTCTTGCCATTCTCCTATTGAACGGGGATCTTATCCTATCCAGCTCAAAGATAGGCAATGTGTATTTATGATCCTCCATCTTTCTTTTGCCCAGCCTCAATCTCGGGCCATCTCTCCCCAAGACAATCTGAACGCAAATATGTGCTCTATCTCATTGGATCACACACGTCCTTGTCAGCGCGAGTCGCATCAACAGGCGGGCAAACGGGAAAATAATGCCAGCGTGTTGAAAGCCTTCATGCGCTGCTCCATCTTGATTCGGATGGACAGCAAAAACGGTGGTGTATTTCTTTTGATTTAATTTCGACATGTGCTTTGCTATTAAATAGCAAACAACTCGGGCGCGAAACAAACACAACATTTTTGTTGTTTCAACTCAATGGTGGCATGTGAATGCAGATGAGGGGGATCGAATTGTACATCGAGGCTTCTTCGTTAGTGCTAACTCGTGGCTCGAATTGGGTATGGGCGCCACCAATAAAGGTTTTAAACATGTTACCGTACATGTGTACACATGTTGGCAAGCCAGAGATGTAATGGCCTGTCATGATCACCGCATTTAAATCATCCATCGATCCATCATCCACCCATCCACAGCAGCCCATTTTACCATCCATCTACTCAATTCATCTAATTCATCCATCCATCCATCCATCAATCCATCAATCTAATCCATCCATCCATTTTCCATCCATCAATCCATCCATCTAATCCATCCATTCATCCATCAATCTAATCAATCCACCCATCCATCCATCCATACACACCAACCCATCCATCAGAAACTCCTCCACAAACTTCAACTCGTCCAGAATTCTTCAGCCCAGATCATCACCAGAACCTCATCCTTTCACCACATCAACCCCGTCCTCCAAGAGCTCCACTGGCTCCCAGTCAAATATAGGATCAATTTAAAAATTCTTCAGAATTCATCCCTCAGATCCTCTCCCTCCCTCCGCCTCTTTGTGCCCCCCCCCTTCCCGTCTCAGCACGATGGGTGACACAGCCTTCAGCTGCTCTGCCCCCAAACTTTGGAACTCACTTCCTCCCAACATTCGTAACATCGATTCTCTTCCCGCCTTCAAGTCCTATCTCAAAACCCACATATTTAAATTTACATTTTCTGTGTAGCTCTCTCTCTTGTTTCTATTTATAATTGTATTGTATTTACTGCATTCTATTTGTGATTGTATTTTATTTATTATAGTACCTATGCTTGTCTGTGACGGTGCCCTTGAGAGCTTTGAAAGGCGCTTAAAATGTAATGGCTTATTATTATTATTATTATTATTATTATTATTATTATTATTATTATTATTATTATTATTATTATTATTATTATTATTATTGCATCCATCCATCTAATCCATCCATCCATCTATTCCTTCATCCGTCCATCATTCCATCCATCATTCCATCCATCCATCCACACCAACCCATCCCTCCATCTATCCATCCATGTAATCCATCCATCAATCTAATCCATCCTTCCATCTGTTCATCCATCCATCCATCCATTTTTGATCCACTTATCCTCACAAGGGTCGCTGGAGTCTATCCCAGCTGTCTTCGGGGTACCCAGAGAAAACCCACAGAGGTACGGCGAGAACATGCAATCTTCACTTCAGGAAGTCCTGAGCCGGAATCGAACCGTGCACTTTGCACTGTAAGGCTTACCAGTCGACACCTTAAATCTATCATTATGTACAAAAAACAATCGGGATTGAAAAATTTCCCATAATATGACAAACAATCTCTTATCAAACCCTTTGAGGGACAGCATGTACTCCCATGGACATGTTCTCATGTTTGGAGGTTCCAGCGTGCATGCAAGGGTTGACTATGCATTCCTCATTGTCGAATTCCGCACTGAACCCGTATGAACAATCGAGCCAAAGTCGTTTCTCAGTACAGTCTACTAATGTGAAGGATCCTTTTTAATTTGAAGAATAAACTGATTAGTATGACATTTGGTGAAAAGAAAAGCAGGATTAGACTAGCACTCTTTTCCAATTTGGCTTCTGAATATCAACCTTCTTCATTATCACTCATTGTTTACAACATAGTCACGCTTATCACCGCCAGACAATGCGGCAGAGTAAATTCCAGACGCTTGGCGGTGGCTTAAGGTGAATGACATTTTCAATGCAACACGCAAAGTGTTTATCAGCAAAGAGCAGGTCCAAACTAATCCTTCACCCCTTTTTTCTTACGATTAGCGCAAAGAGATGTTGTGTAAAGGTTACCGTGAAGGTGGTGCTATGGGTATCTTGCAAAAATATCCTCATAGGGGGGTTTCAAACTAATGAATTGGCTCTAAATTGTCCGTTGGTGCGAACGTCAATGTGAAAGTGGTGGTGTTATAAATGGCATTGTGGCAATTTGTGCAACACAAATCACGTTATCTTATTCACGATGTGCAAAAATGTGTCCACTCCAGTGCCAGGATTTTGTCATTGTTACTCAAATTCCAGGACCCACAAACTAAGGAGTTTTACGACTACATAAACATTCAATGAAAAAACCCGAGACTCTTCTTTAATCAGAAAAAAAATAGTTAATTCCTAAATGATATGGTTTTGGAGTTATCTGAGCTTCATATGAGGGCGGCTGTCCAAAATGCAATGCAATACATACATATTGATTTTAATAGTATTTTAAAAACAGCTGAAGTTGTAACAAAGCACTAACATGGACAAAAGGCACATGATGCCTCCTCGTGGAAGTGAAAAAAAATTGCCAGGGGTCTGACCAGCGCTTTATCGGCACCCCTGTGCAAGAAAAAACAAAACCCGAATAAATTCGGGATTTGCGCTCTACGTCACATTTTTCAATTCCCGAATATATTTGGGATTGGCAGTGAATGATTTAATGTCCACATGAAAAATGTCTTATGAATATTTTTCCTTAAAATAAGACAGAAAATAAACTCGACTGGGCCACGAAAGAGCGAATGTATAGCACATTTCCAGAAGTCTTGGTTTTTATTTAATCTTTTTATTCAATATGCAAAACTCCTCCTTTAACTCAAATATTGCAAAAATATGTGTCACCCTTTTGAAAAGTAGATGTACCTGTCACGGGGTATTCCGGTGGAAACACCTTCGACGTGTTGTTTGGCCTCGTTGTTCCTTAAACATATCTTACCTGTACTGCAGCTGAGACAGATCTGCAGCTGAAGGTCAATTTTAAAAGCTTTCCATTACCCAAAAAGGTCAACGCTTCCAGGTGTGAACCGCCGCTGTGGTAAAGACGGCGAAACGCAGCAGAAAACTAAACCATCTGTGTGTGTATCTGTTGTGTGTGTGTGTGCTTGTGTGTGTGTGTGTGCGCGTGTGCGTGCGTGTGTGTGTGTGTGTGGTGTGTGCGTGTGTGTGTGTATTTGTGTGTGTGCTCAGCAAGCTGTTTGCTGCTGCCTCAATTATGCAACAAAACAACAACAACAAAAACATTTTCAAAAAAAAATATACAAATAATCCTGAAGAAGATTCAATAGTATACGTGTTATATTAAAATATCTGGTGAAAAAAAATCTTCCAAATGAAAACGTATTTAAATAAGCCTGAAGACGATTAAATAGTATAGCTGTACATGTAATATTAAAATCTATGTCGAAAACAAATATTCCAAGCAAAAAAAAATGTTATATTGATAAAATACATGGTATATTAAAATATGCACATTTTTTTTAAAACAAGCCAATTAGCTTTGCTGGTTTACCGTGACAATCGTAGCAATCGGTGGCAGCATTGTCATTGGCTACCAGCAGCAGAGATTAACTGGATCTGAGCCAAAATGGTCTTTGCAAGATCGGTTCACAATTTAAAAAAATATGTTTTCCAGTATAAAAGTTGTAATACGCCGTACATTATTTTAAATTATTTTTAAAAAACTGTATAAAATACAGGGAAAACGTATACATTGACAGGTATGAGAGTCCTTTCATGCTAGTAGAAAAAAAACAGTACAGTATATAGTTATTTTGTGTTTTGCATTAAGTTGGGGAGTATTTTAGTTTTTTTACATTCAGAAAAAAATGTTGCATTAAAACTGAAAACTTTGACCATTTAGCTTGTAGTAGACGTGCACATTCCACCATGACGTCCCTGATCCACTGCTGAAAAGGATGATTTGATCCTCTCCCATCTAGAACTGCTTCATGTCACAAAAAGTGTACAGCAAGTGCTGAAGAATGAATGACTCTGCGTCTTTGTGTTGTCATATTATTTGTGATTTTGTTTTTTTGTTTTGTTTTTTTTTTACTTCAAGATGGCGCCGCGAGAGTGGCTGCCCTTCCAGCAGCCCCTGTATTTTGTTTTTCTACTTCTTTCTTTCCTTTCCTCTTCCTTTCAAAACTTTGCTGCTGTGAAATGTAAATTTCTCCATTGCGAGACGAATGCGGATGAAATATACATCCAATCCAATCCAAATATGAAAATTGGAATGGAAAAAAAATGCATTTTGCATATTTGTACATACTATAGGTACATATTCAAAAATGCATTTTTTTCCCATCCGATGGCTGGGGAAGATTACATCTGTGCAGCCCCACCCGCCCTCCCAAGTCACATGGCCGCCTTTGGCATTTTAAAGCACAACCGACACCATTTTTTTTGTTTCCTAACTGACATCAGAAAAACGTTTCATAGCATCTAAAATGCCCAAAACATGCAGGCTAATATGTTTAGTCTAACGCAAAACACCAATAAAAATGACTTAAGGTTGCCCAAAACCGCCACTAATGAGCTTGAAACTTGTTCGTGACGTCATATTAGGAATCTCGGCGAATCCGCGATATTGGCTCACCCACAAACTGCCTTGCTCCAGAATAAAAACAATGGCTTCAGAGAGATCAGATTCGGAGAAGATGCTCTCATATTCATAACTGGATGAGTAACAACTCATCCAGTTATGAATATGATTCAAATAGTTCTGAAGAGAAAACCATAAGTGGTTTACGAGCGATTAAAGAAGACCTTCCGTGTCAATGCGTATGTTCATCCTTGGTCCGCATGGGACGTGTTATGCACTACTGTGGATGCTGGCTAGGGGGTGCACTGTGGACGTCATTTGTATGAAGGCAGAGAAAGAGAGAGCGAGAGGGGGCGGATGAGAGAAGGCGGTGGGTGTGGTGGGTTGAGTGAGGGGGGTGTGGGCTTGTAATGTATTCCTGCCTGTTGGCTGGGCTGGTCACATGGGGGGGGGGGGGCTGTGGGGTAGCAGTCGCTTTATAACCGCCTCAGTTCGCTCAGCCGGCGAGAGCGGTGCAAGACGCAGAGGCAGATGCACGCCTTGCCTCCTTCTTTTGCACCAGCGCTCACACACATGCGACGTAAGGAAGGAGACGGCAACTTTCCTCTATCGGACTGACACTAAACAACCCCCCAACCCCCACCAGCCCCAAGTACCCCCCTGGCCCTTCCATCGGAGGAAAAGGATAAGGAGTGACAGATCAGGAAAAAAACAGACAATAAAGAGGAAGTGCCCAGTGAGTAGCCAATTTGTTATTATTAGTATTATTTGAATGAGTCTTTGGATGTTTATACTCAATCCTCGCCCGCCGCCGTGGTGCTTGTTGATTCAGAATCTGTCATGATATTGAGATTGCATGAATGAAAGCAAGCAAGCATGGCATTCAATCTGTGCAAGCTTTGGCTACAATCTCCATCAATCTGCTGTTCCTGCGCCTGTTGCGGCTAATGTTGTTAATTAGCAGCTTGCCTCAGGAATGAAAGGAATGTCATTGCGCCCAGCCGGACTACCGGACTACCGGACTGGCGTTGCTCCGGACTGCTGTGCCCTCCTGTGTGTACTCGTATGTCTTCCCACTGGCTTGTTTTGATGGTTTTACGCGTTGATGTGGTCGGGTTAGCAATTCCTGACTTTGGAAATGGATCTGCCAATTGATGTGGGTTTCTTCCCTTTATCGCCCTTTTTTGTTGCACTAATCAGAATCAGAATCATCTTTATTGTCAAGTATGTAGAAGACACAAGGAATTTGTCTCCGGTAGAACACGCTGCAACAGTATCATTAAAAATGGAGAAAAATGGAGGCACTATAGAGTTGTATTTGGGTTACTGTTTAGAGAATTAATGGTGACGGGGGAAGAAGCTGTTTAAATGTCTGCTGGATTTGATGCGCATGGATCGCTAGCGCCTGCTTTTGAGGAGAAGCTTGAAAAGGTGATGGGCAGGGTGTGGAGGGTCCAGTAGGATTTTCCGCACCGTTGTTTGGATTCTTGAAGTGTTCAAGTCCTCAAGATGTCCCAGAAGTGGGATTTTGGGTAGGCTAGGAGTCAGTCTGTTCAACTCTGGCTCCTCAGGCTCTCCTTGACAGGCGCTCATCACCCACCCCCCCCCCCCCCCCCCCCCATCTACCCAACCCTCCTATGCTATATCGTCTCACGTTAAACTGGATTCCTCAATCCAGCGCCCTCCTCCCTTTCGCCAGGACAAACACGGCGTCCGGCGTGAAATCTGAAGTTGTATCGCAAGCCGGAGGATTGAAGGAAAAAGGGTTTGAGTGAGGAATGAGGGAGAAAGTAGAAGGGGGGGGGGGGGGGGGGGCATTGAAAAGGCTGTCAATAGCTCGGACAATTAGCCCGGGGAGTGTGTCCTGGGGTGCTATTCTGAGAGGCGCTTTGGCCCCTAGGTCTTGGGCGCTGGGTCATGGGATGCCTTGACCCCTCCAGTCGACAGCTAGGCATGGGAGTCATTATTATAGCCTGATTGATTAGAACTGAGCGGAAATCCTTTTTTCTTTTTCGCTCCTCGGGAGAAAAAGCCAAGCACTTTTTTTTTTGGTGTGTCCTTGTAACTGGTGACGCCGCCGGTTTTGCACCTTAGTGGCTCAGAATGACTTTGGCCTAAGGGTGCAGGTACACGATTGGATTGGATGTACCTTTATTCGTCTCGCAGTGGAGAAATTGACATTTCACAGCAGCAATGTTATAAAAGGAAGAAGAAAGGAAGAAAAGAAAGAAGTAGAAAAACATAATACATGAGCTGCTTGAAAGGCGGCAACTCTCGCGGCACCTTCTTAAAGTCAAAAGAACAAAAAAAAACAAATATGACAACACAAAGACACAGAGTCATTCATTCTTCAGCCCTTGCTGTACCCTCTTTGGGACATGAAGCGGTTCTAGATGAAAGAGGAGAGGATCAAAGCAAACGATTTGATGGGTCCGTGTCAATAATAGGGTGAGAACAATCTCGCTCCCATGTTGCTTTAACTCGTTCACTGCCAAGTATGTTTGACGTGGTGCACCATTCCAGAATGTGTCCAGGTTAATTTTTTTTTCTTGCGGAGGGTGCCGATGGTCAGACCTCCGGCAAGGTTTTTTTTTTTAACTTCCACGAGGGGGCAGCATTTGCCTTTTGTCCATGTTAGCGCTTTGTTCCATCTTCAGCTGTTGTTAAAGCGCTATATAAATCAATACTGTATTTGTGTCTTGGATTGTATTTTGGACAGCCACCCCCATTTCAAGCTTGGATAACTCCAGACCAATATAATTTATGAATTAACTCTTTTTTGTTTCCTGATGAAAGAAGATAGTCTAAGGTTTTTAATGCTGTATTGGATGTTTATGTAGTCGTAAAACTCAATATTCTGTGGGCCCTGAGTGAAAATGACAAAAACCCTGGCACTGGAGTGGACACATTTCTTGCATGTCGTCTTGAGTTAAAAATGGATGTTGTTAGCTGTTGAGGTGTCATGCAGAAGTTGAGGAAAAAAACGATTGGCAGAAAATGTAAAGTTAAACCAAAACTAGTGAAAGGATTAGTTGAGTATCTGCTCTCCCCTCCCACGTTTTTTTTTTTTAATTGTCTCACTATCTCTATCTCTTTTCACTGCTTTAATCTTGGCGGTCCCATCTTTCCCTAACCCTCGCTTCCCACCTTGCTCCTCCTCCTTTTCCTTCTCCAGACTAGGAGTTTAGTGCGGTGTTTAGCCCAGCTCACGGCTGATCAAAGCGCTACGTGTCAGACCAGGCTTAGCCCAGCCACTCCTAATGGAGCACCGTTTTCATGCCTTGTTGGTGGTGGGTCAGGAGGGAGACGTGGGAGTTTGCTGGGAGGCGGTAGGGGGAAATGGGAGAGAAGGGGGTGCAAAAAAAGGGCCAAATCTCGTGCTTGGTATGAGTGAAAGAGGTTCAAATAGGAACAAAGCATGACTAACAAAGCAAACGCTGTGAGGAGAAAGTGGAATACACTATGGATCCTTGCAACAAACTGTAGACACGCCGAAAATAATGCCAAAAGCTATATATATATATATATATATATATATATATATATATATATATATATATATATTATATATATATTTCTATATATATATATATATATATATATATATATGATAGTCCCGGTTATATCGATATTTTTTCGGACTCCCTTGAATATCGATATAACGAGACTTTACTGTATATATATATATATATATGTATATATGTATATATATGGGTGTGTGTGTGTGTATGTGTGTGTGTGTATAAATAAATAAGGAGATAAATGAATAGATGACTAAATAAAGAGAGAAATAGATACTTAAATAAATAAATACATGGATAAATAGAGATGAATGGATACATCGGTAAATGGTTAAATGTATACATTGATGAATTAATAAATGAATAAATAGATCAATAGATGAATTGAAAAATTGATAAATAAAAAGATAAATGAATAAATAGATAAATAAAATAGATACATAAATAAATAAACAAAGAGATACATAAATAAATATAGATTCATAGATAAATGAATAAATAAATAAAGAGAAAAATGGATACATTGATAAATGTATTGTTCTTGTTCTTGTTATTGTTATTGTTATTGTTATTGTTATTGTTATTGTTATTATAAACAGATACATTGATAAATTAATTAATGAAGAAATAGATGAATAGATAAATGGATATATAGGTAACGAGATACATAAATATATAAACAGATAAATAAATAAATATATAAATAAAGAGATGCGTAGATAAATGAATGCATATAAAAATAGATATACAAATAGTTAAATGTATAAATGAGTAAGTGGATAACTTGATAGGTGAACTAATAAATAAATACATACACAAACGAACACAAATAAACAAATAACTGAATAAATAAATACAGAGATAAGTAGATACATAGATAAACAAATAGAGATAAATAGATACAAAAAGAGTTAAATGAGTAAACGAATGAATAAATGAATGAATGAATAGTTGAATAAATAGTTGAAGACATAAATAAATACATATCCACAAATAAATAGATAAATAGGTAAATGAGAGAGTGACTCCGACACAGGTGAAGAGAAGCAACATTAACATTTGATGCTCATGACCAGGACAAGAGATTAAACAATGGATCGGATCGTTAAATCTTACGAATTCCTCATCATTATATTTGCCGATCAATAACAAGTATCACATCCCAAATAAAAGAATGCTGAATACGAACGCTTGCCTCCTCCTGCTGAGCAGATTTACTTACATGTTAACATCCAAATGTCATCAGGTGCTCTCGCCAGGCACAGTACGTCATTAAAAAATATTGATGCAGACTTGTCGTAATTGTAGAAAGTGTTTATTCATGCGCATTTTATTGTCTGTGCCTTTTATTGCAAATGCCACTCATTAGCATACATACAGTAAGTGTCAAGCTTTTCCCCTTTATTAGTCTCTTTTCGGGTCCGTAATTGACACTGACAACAAATTTTAAGGCCCCCCTTCCTTACCTATCCTCTCAGCATGCCCACATGTATTTTGCCACGCTATATGACGGTTTCTCCACAGGAGTGTACAGGGCGGGTGGGGGGTGTTTTTTTTCAGCCCACAGTGATAGTTTATTAGCAATGTCTCCTTTGATGGTTACTCTGCACGCTTGATTATGGCTGAAAGGGAGTGGGCCGGGCCCTGGGGTTCAGAGGAAGTCTGTTTAATGATATGAACAACATCCTTTATAGGGTAGTCATTTCTTGCAAAGGGGGGGGGGGGGGGTGTGGAAGTGGTAAATAGAAAAGGATCGGAAGTGACGGAAAGAGGGTAATAATAATAATAATAATAATAATAATAATACATTTCATATACTATAAGCACATTTCAAAACTCTCAAGGCCACTTTACAGTCATAGAATAAGTTTTTCTGCGGGTGAGGAGCGGTAGCCAGACGCGCCAGCGCAGACCCATATAATTGGACAGCCACCAGCCTCATTTCAAGCTCATATAACTCCAGACCCATATAATTTAGGAATTAACTTTTTATTTCTGACAAAAAAAGAGAGTCTAAATGCTGTATTGAATGTTTTTTCCCGACCTAAAACACAATATTCTGTGGGTCTTGGAATTCGAGTGACAGTGACAAAAACCCTGGCACTGGAGTGGACGCATTTTTGCACAGCATCTGCCAGTGAATGAGTGCTACCCAGCTATCTTGCTAGCTATCTGGCTGGCTGTCTCACTAGCTACCTGGCTAGCTGTCTAGCTAGCTATCTGGCTAACTACCTGGCTGTCTATCTGGCAGGCTATTTAGCTATATAGCTCGATAGCTATCGATTAGCTAGCTTTCTCTCTATTTTGCTTCCAGGTTTAGTGAACGCTGCCGCGTGTGGCTGCCTCTGCTCACTCACAGAAAAATTAATGTTGTGACTGTAAAGTGACCTTGAGTTTTGAAAGGCGCTTATAAAATAAATTTATTATTATTATTATTATTATTATTATTATTATTATTATTATTATTATTATGGCGATTAGCACACCGGCTTCACAGTGCAGAGGTCGCTGGTTCACGTCCCGGTCCGGCCTCACTGTGTGGAGTTTGCATGTTCTCCCTGGGCCCGCGTGGGTTTTCTCCGGGTCCTCCGGTTTCCTCCCACACTCCAAAAACATGCATGGCAGGCAGATTGAAGGTGTTGGACGTTTCTCTTCTTATCCAAGATGCTTCTTCAGTGAACTAAAGTCTTACTGGTCGTATCGGCCATATATATATATATATATATATATATATATATATATATATATATATATATATATATATATATCCCTAATGTCCAAACATGTCGCCGCCGTACACTGCTATGATAGGTCCATACTCTCAGGTTGGGGGGGAGCAGAGGACCACTCCCTGCGACCCCACCGATTGTTCCTACATTCCTGACTAACGACTGGCCTGATTGCCCCACTCCCTCCGGTATCACCTCATCAGCATTACTAATGTTGCCTAACCTATGTTGCCTAAGCAGGCTATTGTACGAACGATCCAAACCTCACCCCTCCATATCGGTTTAATGAAGGATTTAGCTTTTTAATGAAAAGTGCTTCTTTTACTCCCCTTTCAAACCATATGTTCTTTCGCTAAGATTTTAACCTCTTTGTCGTCAAATGAGTGGTTGCTAGCTTTTAGGTGCATATGTACTGCCGATTGAGGCCCACTAGTATTATCCCTGCAATGTTGACAGTCTTTTTTTGAGAATTTGTTTAGTCTCACCAATGTATTGCTCTTTACAATTTTCATTCTTACAATGTATTGAATAAACGACATTACTTTGTTTTTCATTCGGCAGCCTATCTTTTGGATGCAATAATTTTTGCCTTAAAGTGTTTATCGGTTTGAAATAAGTGTTGCCAAAGTACTCTTTGTAATTTTTCAGAAACTCCTGCAATGTAAGGTATTGCTACTCCTCTCCTTTTTGTATCTTCAGAATTTTAGGTTTCATTCCCTATTCTTTTTTTCTGACATTTGTTAAACGACCACTGAGGGTATAATCACTGATTAACCTATTTATTTTGTACATCTGCCCTTGTCTGCTGGCAAAATAGTAATATTTTTGTCTTTTTGTAGAGTAGTTAACGCCTAATGTTATGTTGGACAGAGGTGGTTTGGCACTACTAAGAAGGGCTGATATTTTAATGCGTAGATCATCTGCCTCTGCATATGAAAGTTTATTTTTAATAGCCGATTCAGTACCTGTGATGTAGTCTATTGTAGGTATTGTTTTAGGAGTTACTGAGAAATTTAAACCTTTGGTTAGTACAGCCTTTTCTGTCTCTGAGAGATCTCTGTCTGACAAATGTTTGATCCAATTCTCCCTTGAAATCTGCTCATTCCTAATTTTTCGCATGTTTACTGGATAGCTAGATAAATAAATACAGAAATATTCACACAATTTCAAGAAATTTGAGTCACAGTATAAAGTGTTTGTCAAAGAAACTTTGTTGATGAACCATAAGATTGTCAAATCAGCGACGGATATTTCACTCTCATAAATAGGAAGAGTTTTAAGGAAAATAAACTCATTTACTGCCAGACGTGCAAAATGTGTCCACTCCAGTGCCAGAAAATATGGTAAACTAACATCAGATAGGTAACTCTCAATACAAAAAATGCTTCAGGTTCATAAAAAAGTAATAATAAAAACAAAATAAATCTGTGTTATATTGAACATGTTCGGCTACAGTTATTTGCATAACTTGTGCCAAAGTGATGTGCACTTTTCCGCATCTAAAACATGGCCGCCGAGCGGTGAATGCATAAGAAGGGAAGCGGCGCAACAAGCAAGTAGGAATTTTGTGTTGCCAAAGTACTCTGTAATTTTACAGAAACTCCTGCAATGTAAAGTACTGCTACTCCTCTCCTTTTCTTATCCTCAGAATTTTTGGTTTCATTCCCTATTCTTTCTTTCTGACATTTGTTAAACGACTACTGAGTGTACCCACAGTTTGTGAGTGCTCTCATAACTTGTGCACTTTTCCGCACCTAAACATGGCCGCCGAGTGGTGAATGCATAAGAAGGGAAGCGGCGCAACAAGCAGTCAGTTATGAAGTTAAGTAGTAAAAAAAAGTATGGTGACATTTGTCTACATAAAGAGTGGAAAGGAGTCCGTATTTGAAGATCAGCCAGCAGCATTACACAACTCTTTCGTTTAGACCCCCCCCCCCCCCAAGAGACTTCAATAGGGACCTTGAGACCTGTAGATCTTGTATGCTTGCTCCCTACTTTGATAAATCCATATGAGAAGGCGTTACTTGTAAGAGACCCGTTAAGAAGACCTTAGAGCTACACTGGTGTCAAAGTCGAGGGCGGGGGCCCAAAACTGATGCGCCACTTCATCTTATTCGGCCCAAGAAAGCAAATCAAACTTGTCAATGTCCAAACCAAAATGTCAAATGGTGCCATGTAAAACAATAAAAGTCATGATTTTTGCCTTCTAATTTGTGAAAACAAGTTATTCTTTAATTAATGTGCGCTTTATATGCAATATGTGGAGGGGATCAAACTTTCTAATGGCTTCCCCAAATTCATAACGGCCCCCGAGAGCCAACCGTAGCTACCATATTTTTCGGTGTATAAGGTGCACCTTCAATGAATGTTTTCCAAATACAAGTAAGATCCGACTTATGACCGTGTTCCGTTCCGACCAAACCAGGGGTCTCCAAAGTCAGTCCTCAAAGGCCGCTGTCCTGCCCGTTTTCCAGCTCTCCCAGGAGCAACGCACCTGATACAAATCATCAGAGCCATTTTGATGCTGCTTCAGAGCTGGCTGATGAGCTGATCATTTAAATCAGGTGTGTTGCTCCTCAGAGAGCTGGAAAACAGGCAGGACCCCTGTACCAAACGGTCATAAGTCGAAATGGTCGTAAGTCGAAATACATTTAAAATGTTGAATAGAGACTCGGAGGCTAAAAGACATGCAAACCCCCCCTCTGGTGCCATCACACGGTCGATTGCTGTGCAAGAGAGAGATGCTGGCTGGCTGGCCAAAATTGCCGTACGCGTTGCCGGCCTCCTAGCGTGTTGTGGTGCCAGGTGTAGAATTACATTTTTAAAATAGGATCTGAAGGTCATGGTCGTAAGTACGGGTGGTCACAAGTCGAGCCGGTCGTAAGTCGGATGTTACCTGTATAATGTATAAATATATAAGTTTTCCAAATTTAAGGCACACCACCTTATAAGGCGCTATAGCAGGGGCTGGGGTTGCGCAATACTTCTTCTCAAGGGGGGTGGATTCGGTGGCTGCTAACAGTCGCTGCGAGACTTGTTGTAGCTCAAAATTACTTCACATATAAGGCACACTTGAGTACAAGTTGCAGGGTCATCTTTTGAAGAAAATCATGGCTTTTGGATGCGTTTTATACACCGGAAAATACGGTACAATGTGGCTCATGGCATCTAAAACATAAACGTGGCCTTCCTACCACATACGGTTATCATATCAACATACGGTTCATTCCATCATAGATTTTTCAAGAATTGAAAGGGACACCGAAGAAGAGAATGTTTTGGCTAATTTAGCATTGATGAGCACATATGGACAGTTTATTGACCCAATTGTCGTCTTTTGGCAGGACAGCGGTGGTATTGAATTCCTCTTTATTTGCGTCTGCTGAGAGTCATCGTTAATGGCGACACTTCGGGACCGATGCTCGAGTTGTCACCTTCAGTAAGCCTCAGTCAGCACTCGACAAATCTCAAGGCTTGCGTTTTCATTTTCTGCAAATTTAACTTGTCAAGAGGCAATGGTCTGCTGATGCTTTGCCTAATGTGGATTGGTTTGGATAAGCCTTTATTAGAACCAGAGTGGATAATTTTACCTTTATTATTTTATTGTTTTTTTATTGTTTATTGTTCATTCATTTATTATTCAATGTATTTATTTGTCAATTTCTTTATTTATCAATGTATTTATTTTTTTAATGTATTTATTTATTAAATTTATAAATTATGAAAGGTAAAGGAAGAAGTAGAAAAACAATAAGGTAAAGGCAGCAATTCTCGCGGTGCCATCTTGAAGTCAAAGCAAAAACAAATAACTAATTAATGTGACAACAAAAAAGACAGTCATTCAATCTTCAGCACTTGCTGCACCTTCTTTGTGACATGAAGCAGTTCTAGATGAAAAAGAGGATTAAAACGTCTTTTTCCCCAGTGGATCAGGGTCATCTTGGTGGAATGTGCACGTCTGCTACGAGTTCAATGTTGAAAGTAAACGCAAAGCTGTAGCATCCATTGAATTACTGTCTCACATCTACTCTTCTTCATACTGTAAATCCACTTCACTTCCAAGCCGCGACAGTTCCACATACACATCGCGAATCTGCGCTGACTATGGGTGTGTGTTTGTACAGTGCATGTGAAAGTCCCTAATATTTTCTAAACATTTTTTTTTACAAAAAATAGAAAAATGTCATCTATACATTGAGGAGGTGAGGGGGAGGGTCGTAGTTACATTGAGCACCAATAATTTTTCCTCTCAGTTATCCACTTTGTTCAGTGGAAGGTCGGTGCTGTTGGACAATCTGCGGCTGGATGGATACATGGCTTGAGGAGCCCGCGATAAGAAGGAAGGAGCGTCAGCGCAGAGCGCCGATCCGTATATGGAACTGTCGCGGGATGGAATTGAAGCTGATTTATGGGGGACAGGAGATGTGAGACAATCTCTTTTTGTCAATGGATGCCACAGCTGCGTGTTTGCTTTCAACATTTAGCGTGTAGTCGACGTGCACATTCCAACATGATGTCCCGGATCCACTGGTGAAGAGACGCTTTGATCCGCTCCTCTTTCATCTAGAACTGCTTCATGTCATCACAAAGAGGGTACAACAAGTCCTGAAGAATGAATGTCTCTCTGTGTCTTTGTGTTGTCATGTTATTTGTTATTTAGTTTTTTTTGTGTTCTTTTGACTTCAAGACGGCGCCGCGAGAGTGGCTGCCTTTCCAGCAGCTCCTGTGTTTTGCTTTTCTACTTTCATTTCTTTCATAACTTTGCTGCTGTGAAATGTAAATTTCTCCACTGCGAGACTAATAAAGGCAAATCCAATCCAATCACTCTACCCACTCTCGAGGACTTGCACACTGCAAGAATCCAAACTAGGGCGTGGAAAATCCTACTGGACCCTCCGCACCCTGCCCACCACCTTTTCCAGCTACTCCCCTCAGGCAGGCACTACCGATCCATGCGCACCAAATCCAGCAGACATTTAAACAGCTTCTTCCCCCAAGCCATTAACTCTTTGAACTCTTTGAACTCTTTCAACAGTAGCCAAAATGGAACTGTATAGTGCCACTTAGCAGTTTTTTTTTTGACGACGATACTAGTGCAGCGTGTTCTACCGGAAACAAATTCCTTGTGTGTTCTACATACTTGGCAATAAAGATGATTCTGATTCTGATCATAGCGTCATAATCATAAAAAAAGGAGTCCAAGATGGCGCCAGTGTAGGCAGCCGTCAGCAAGTGCTCTCATGAGCCTTGCTTTTTGTTGTTGTTTTTGTATTGTGTTGTGTTTTCTTTTGTCACTTTGTGTTGTTGTGCGTCGTGCGGAATGGATACGGATTGTTTTTCAGCATTTTTGACCACAACATTCATCGTGGAGGAGACTGTGCTGAGCGGTTGCTCCTTTTCGGCAGCATGAATAGGCCAGCCCTGTTTTTGAATGGGAGGAATGTCGGAGCCATTTGACTGTCATCGCTGGACAGCTCTGGGGCCATTGTGCTTATTTCCACCTGTAATGGGCAGCATCTTCACAGCCCCGCTTTGTTCAGCGGAAAGGTCGGTGCTGTTGGACAGTCTGCGGTTGGATGGATACATGGCTTGAGGATCCCACTGTTGCGGCTTGGAATTGAAGCGGATTTATGTGGGACAGGAGATGTGAGACAATCTCTTCGTCAATGGATGCTACAGCTGCGTGTTTGCTTTCAACATTTAGCTTGTAGTCGACGTGCACATTCCACCATTATGTCCCTGATCCACTGGTGAAGAGACGCTTTGATCCTCTCCTCTTTTATGTGGAACTGTTTTGTGTAACAAAGACGGTACAGAAAGTGCTTCAGAATGAATGACTCTCTGTGTCTTTGTGTTGTCATGTTATTTGTTATTTAGTTTTTTTTTTGTTCTTTTGACTTCAAGAGGGCGCCGCGAGAGTGGCTGCCTTTCCAGCAGCTCATGTATTTTGTTTTTCTACTTTCATTCCTTTCATAACTTTGCTGCTGTGAAATGTAAATTTCTCCACTGCGAGACTAATAAAGGCCAATCCAATATATATTTAGCCCGTCCCAGCGGACTCAGTTCAATGTGAGGCACCGTTGACGAGCTGCAGCTCAATTGACGCACATTTTAAAACACGTTATGAATTCAGTTTTATTTTCTTCAACGGCTTCTCCTCAATTGCTGATTTTGGGGGAAACAAGGGGGTAAACCCCAGACTTTGTCGCCAGTACGCTACACAAGCAGGATGTCAGTTGACCTTAAGCGACTTATCTTAAGCGTGGGAGAAAGTGGAAGCTTTTTTTCTTCCACCCGAGTCTTGGTTATGTATTTGTAGAAGCCACATTTAAAATCCAATCGAGCCGTCCACTCAGCTCAGCGCCCAGAGGCGGCAGTCAAGTCAAGCCTGCCTTCTGCCCTTTCTCTCTCCAGATGTAACATTTACAGCTCCATCTGTCCTCTGATTGCTTGCTGACTCTCTGCAGCGGTGCGCACCCAATAGGTTCACCCTCCCGATCCCACCCCCAATTCGCTTTATTTGCTAGTCAAATAAATGTCATTGTGTGTCAGTTATGACACCCGTATTATGTTTCATGGACAAAACTGACAGTTACAGTGACATTATTTTTATTAGCGTAATATTTGTACATGCGATTGAGTGTTGGTATGCTAGGATGTGATCAGACGATTGAATTTTATTGTGATGGGGCATGTTGAACGGTCAGTCAAACTCCGCTTTCCCATCCCGTGACAAATTCCTCGATTCCTTCACATGTTCCTCATAAATTACCGGTCATGGGTGTTTGATGGATCCCGCATATTGCTTCTCATGGAGCTTGGCAAATATTGAATGGCTTGTGTGTGCAAGGGTGGGAAAGAGATGCGAGGAAGCAAGTCAGTGAAAAAGTTTGAAAAAATGTTGTTGAAGGACTTTCCCGGTTTTCTTTTGTGGGGGGGGGGGGGGGGGGGGGGTGCATGCAAGTGTGCAGTTTGTGTAATGGTAACCTTTCTGGTAGCTTTCAGAGGCTTATTTGTGTATTTTTGTTCATTTGTTCATTTATTTGTTTATGTATGTTTTATATTTATTTGTTTATTTATGTTGTTATATAGTTGTTTCCATTATTTATTATTTTTTTAATTCTATTTTTTGTATTTATTTGTTTATGTATTCATGTTATGTATTCATTTATCAGAATCATCTATATTGCCGAGTATGCCTAACACACAAGGAATTTGTTTCCGGTACAACACGCTGCACTAGTCAAAAAAATTCATAGAGGCACTATACAGTTCTATTTTGGTTACTGTTTAAAGAGTTACTGGCTTGGGGGGGAAGAAGCTGTTTAAATGTCTGCTGCATTTGATGCGCATGGATCGGTGGCGCCTGCCTGAGGGGAGTAGCTGGAAAAGGTGGTGGGCAGAGTGCAGAGGGTCCAGTAGGATTTTCCGCGCCCTTGTTTGGATTCTTGAGGTGTGCAAGTGCTCGAGAGTGAGTAGGGTGGTGCCAATGATTTTTTTCCGCCGTCCTAACTGTCCGTTGAAGTCGAATTGTCCATTTTTGTGGCAGTCCCGAACAAAACGGTGATGGAAGAACACAGGATGGATTCGATGACAGCTGTTATTTATTCATAATGTTATTTATTTGTTTATTTATTTATCAAGTTATTTATTTATATCTCATCTCATTTTCCGTACCGCTTATTCCTCATTAGGGTCACGGGGGTTGCTGGAGCCTATCTCAGCTGTCTTCGGGCACGAGGCGGGGGACACCCTGAATTGGTTGCCAGACAATCGCAGGGCACACAAAGACATACAACAGTCACACTCACATTCACACCTAGGGACAATTTGGAGTGGTCAATCTGCCTGCCATGCATGTTTTTGGAGTGTGGGAGGAAACCGGAGGACGCGGAGAAAACCCACGCGGGTCCGGGGAGAACATGCAAACTCCACACAGGGAGGCCGGACCGGGACGCGAACCGGCGACCTCTGCACTGTGAAGCCGGTGTGCTAACCACTCGACTACCGGGCCGCCCTATTTATTTATATGCATTTATTTATTTATCTATTTGTGTACAGTATTTATTTGCTTATGAATGAAATGTATTATTATTATTATTTATTTATTTTTAGGCAATAATAATTATAGTCCTTCAGAAAGTTACTAAAGTCAGTCAAGAATCACCCCACCAAAAAAATAAAACATTATGCTCAACGACAGATTTATGGATCCACTTGGTGGATGTATGTCCTTGCCTGGGTTCTTTCTTTTATTTATGGTGGTATGAGGCCATCACGTTGGCATTTTCATTCCGGAATCTATATGGTAACTACTGGTATCTCAAACGTATGACACACGTCAAAGAAAAGTACATATGGGACCAATTACACGAAAGCATATTTCTCTATTACTACAGGCAATTTGTTTTAATTGGAGACTTAAACATTATATGGCCTCACATTTCCTTCTTTCATGCCGACCATATGACATTAAAGTGTCTGTAAACTAGTTTAGTAGGGCTACAACAATCAGGAAACCTCATTTTTAAGGCGACGGGGACATATGTCTTCTGTCGAGCTGGATTTGACTCAGGTTAGGGAAAAAAACAACAATGTGACTTGTTCATCAGAGATTTTCCGTGTGGCGTTTCGAATGGGGCTGAACCTTTTTTTTAGGTGCTGGTCTTTCTGTTAACAAATTTTGTTTTGGGGTTAGCTGTTCTGTGCTATATTAACTCATTCACTGCCAGACAAGGTTTGCCAGGGTTTTTGTCATTTTCACTCAAATGGCAGGACCCACAGAATATTGACATTTGAAGGACAACCGACACAATTTTTTTGTTTCCTAACTGACATCAGAAAAACGTTTTATAGCATCTAAAATACCCATAACGCACAGGCTGATATTTTTTGCCAAATGCAAAACACCAATAAAAATGAGTTAAAGTGTCCCCAAACTACTTCAAAATGACCTTGGAGATGCTGAGTTTTAGAAGGTCCCGCCCCCTTGTTCGTGACGTCACGCCAGGACGTCTTGCCTTACTCTAGAACCAAAACAATTGCTTCAGATTCGGAGAAGATGCTTTCTTGGTACTCACCCATAAAGCATACATGTTTGCAATCGGTTAAAGAAGTCCTCCCGTATCAATTCGGGACTACAGTGTAGCGTCCCAGAAAATGCACAAGATGGCGCCCAAGCTCCGTTGGAAATGGGTTGATTTGTCTGCTGGGAATTTGTGTCAACTAGTATCAAATAGTAGTCTTGGTGCAACAAACTCCGATTCACCAGCGCGTTATTTATGTTTTCCTTCTAATTTCGCCATCAACACGGATCAACACGAAATTTTCAGACACACAAAGTACCCAAAATGCATTGTGTGTCACTTTCTCAGTCAGGGGCGTTCCAGATGTGACATCACGTCAGGCATCGTCATCAACTCAAAAACAATATTCAGCGTGAGTCTTACAACGTAAAATATAGCTATATGCCGTGGAATCTTTGTAAAATACGCTCAGTAGAAGTCAATTGAGGTGATTCTACAAATTATAGACACAACTTATCTGGAGGTGTCCGTTGTCCTTTAAGGCTACATAAAAATTAAATTCAGCGTAAGAAACCTCAGACTCTCTTCTTACATCAGAAAAAAAAGAGTTAATAATAGTAATACATTTCATTTGTAAGCGCCTTTCAAAACTATCAAAGTCACTTACCAGTCAGCCATTAGCTTGCCAGCCAGCTGGATAGATAGTGTATATATATCCAGATAGCTAAGTTATATGGGTCTGGAGTTATCTCAGCTTGAAATGGGGATGGCTGTACAAAATAAAATACATACGTATTGGTTTATATAGCGCTTTAACAACAGCTGAAGCTGTAACAAAGCGCTGACATGGACAAAAAGCAAATGCTGCCTCCTCGTGGGATGGAAAAACATTCGCGAAGGTCTGACCACCGCTTTATCGGCACCCCCGCAAGAAAAACCAAA
The DNA here is from genome assembly GCF_051943395.1 of Hippocampus bargibanti. Lineage (NCBI taxonomy): Eukaryota > Metazoa > Chordata > Actinopteri > Syngnathiformes > Syngnathidae > Hippocampus > Hippocampus bargibanti. The sequence continues at coordinate 2,419,557 of NC_142751.1, read as the reverse complement.
ACCAGAACACATTCCGGAATGGCGCTCCACTTCATGCTTTTCAATTCCTGAATAAATTCGGGAATGGCAGTGAATGAGTTAAAATGTGGTGGTTACTTTTTTTTTTATTACCTGACTGTCAGTAAAATTAAATTCTCCCGGGGGAAGTTTGGCCTTGGTTTGCACCCCATCATGACTGACTACGGGGTTGTTAATTAAAATAATCCCAATTTTTTTCAGTTCATCAGAAGCATTAACACCAAAGTAAAAGAAACACCGCTGAGTCAGAGTTCAGGAGCGGCTTCATTTCATTTATAATTGGCTGTGAGTAAAACTTATGGTGGCTACTTTAATTGACATATGTTCTCAATATTTGGGTGGCGTGCGGCCATATTTGCTAGCCTTTCCGTTTCTCTGCCTCCTCGCTGTTTAAATCATTGGTAAATTATTTTAAGTACGAGTCAAATCACTTTGAATCAGCACATTGTGAAACAACATGTGAATATGTGTGAAAAGTAGTAAACATACCCTGGAGGGAAATCTACAATGCAAACCGGCACATGTCGGTGATTATTAAGCATAATATACAGCACAGGTCTCACCGTCAAGGCCCGGGGGCCAAATCTGGCCCACATCATTTTTCCGGCCCGCGAAAGCAAATCAAACTTTTGAAATTCCATGATGTCTGCTAAAATCCTACTCAAAATTGTAAACCACAATAACAGTCATTGTTCTTGACTTCAGATTTGAAAACTAGTTATTCATTAATTTGTTGTGTGCTCTTTATGTAATATGTGGAGGGGATGAAACATTCTAATAGCTTCTCCAAATTCATAACGGCCCTAGAGAGGAAACCATAACTACAATGTGGCCCGCGGCCCCAAAAAAAAAAAGACTTTGACACCCCTGATGTACAGCTTAGATAACCCCAGTCAGATAGAATTATGAATATATATTAATAAACCATTAACTCACATTTCCCACGGCACCCTCAGGCCTTAACATGACTTCCAGTTATTTTTAATACCACAAAAAAACATGTTTCATGATAAAAATACAGCATTCTCTCGGGGTTCGGCATTCCCGCCAGAAATATAACTGGCATAATAACGCTTACGTATTGGTTTAAAAGTTTGATTTGCTTTCGCGGGCCGAAAAAAATGATGTGGTGCGCCCGATTTGGCCCCCAACCCTTGACTTTGACACTTGTGTGCTAAGATCTCTTACACTTCATTGAATGTTTATGTAGTCCTAAAACTCAATATTCAGCGGGTCCTGCAATTTGAGTGAAAATGACAAAAACCCTGGCACTGGAGTGGATACATTGTTGCACATTGTCTGGCGGTCAATGAGTTAAATGATATTTAATGCTCTTTTTTTGTAATTTAGTGTAAAATGACAATTGTACTCAATGCAAACCCGGTTCGTAATTGCATTATGACCATTGGAATTAAGGCACATAGCGAAATGTCCAACGGGTTCCTCCTGAAATATGTAGCTTGAAATGCATTTTCAAGGACATAATGGAGTGTGCTTTTTTTCAATGTCATCATGCTCAACCCCTTTGCCCGTCGCCTTATCTCACGAGACACTAAAAACAAGAACATTTAATTATTTACATTAGGAGTGGGTGTACGGGCTGGCAGCAATCAGAGCTAATCAAATCAGCTCCATTATTGTTATTATTATTTATTTTTTTTTGAAGCAGAGCGCTACTACCATGAGGTGATGACAACTCAATTATTGAGTCTTGTTTGCCAAAAAAATTAAATCATGGCCAGTGGATTGCAGACTGTATTTGATTTTTATCACCCATCTTTAATCCCCTTTATTTTTTTCTGTCTTTTTCTCTTGACTTTATTCTTATTTCTTTTTTCCTCTCTTCACATCTTTTTATTTATCTAGCTATCCATCTATTGATCTATCTTGCTAACTATCTAGCTAGCTACATGGCTAGCTATTTATTTGCTATCTATTTTCGATCTATTGGCTATCTAGCTAGCTATTAGCGATATGATTGAGACTTTAGAAATGCGCTTGTAAATACAATGTATTATGATTGTTAGCAATCTATCTACCTAGATACCTAGCTAGCTATCTATTCACTATCTATTTTTGATATATTCTCTATCTAGCTAGATAGTTATCAGCCATATAGCTATCTAGCTATCTATTAGCTATGTCCTTGAGAGTTTTGAAAGGCGCTTATAAATACAATGTATTATTATTATTATTATTATTAGCAAGCAATCTAGCTCGCTACCTAGCTAGCTATCTATTTGCTATCTATTTTTGATCTATTAGCTCATTATATAGCTATCTATTAGCTATGTCCTTGAGAGTTTTGAAAGGCGCAATTATTACTATTATTATTGTTATTATTTTTAGGTATCTATTAGCTTTCCATCTATTTGAGTTACTTCCAGGTTGAGTGAACACTGGCGCATGTGGCTGCCGCTGCTCACCCACAGAAGAACTTATCCTGTGACTGTAAAGTGACCTTGAGAGTTTTGAAAGGCGCTTATAAATGAAATGTATTAATATTATTATTATAAATGATGATCAATACTTTATAATGTATATTAGATTAGATTGTGATGGGTCTAATGCTTAAATACGAATAAACACATCTGGAAGCAGGGGAAAAAGCATAGGTAGAAAGTTAGCTAGATAGCCAATAGATAAGTAATAGATAGCTAGCTAGCTTATAAATAGTTTACAGATAGCAAATATATAGCTAGCTTGATAGCCAGCTAGTTAGCTAATAGATAGCAAATAGATAGCTAGCTAGGTAGCCAGCTAGATCGCCAGCTACATAGCACAAGTGAAAAACGTAATGTAAAAAGACCAGGAAGGAACCATTGTACACTTTCTGATCGACATTATTCATATCACCCACTGCTCACCCACAGAAAAACTGATCATATGACTGTAAAGTGACCTTGAGAGTTTTGAAAGGCGCTTACAGATGAAATTTATTATTATTATCATTATTATTTTTATTATTTCAGCCATCGTTTGTTACCAGGGTCAGAAACCGACCTGGACGCCTTCACAATAAATTTTGCAGGCCCTGTAGCATCAAATAAGTGTAAATAAAAATGATGCATTCTCCAACCGGAGTTCAATTTAGCAACCCAAGGCCTGCTGGAAGGTGCTGGCAATGTCAGAGTTTTCGCGAACTATTATTTTGTACTCACATGTAGTATGGAGTATCACTAGCCGCTATGCTCTGAATAAGAATAGCTGCTTTTTTTTCATTTCGTTTTATCCCATTTCAATGCACCAGCGCCAGTATTTGTATTTCGTAGTTTGCCTAAATCGCTATTTTTGTCAACACCTTTTATCCGAGTGTATGTTGATATGGTCCGATCCCGTCCGTCCTGATATCGTGAAACATTCTTTGGTTCAGTGATGCGATCCCTTCTGTCTTATCACTCTAAGGTCTCCATGAAATCTTCTTAGCAAGCTCTAACAGGAACATACATATAATGAGAAACCACTGAACCGTGGCTCTGACACTAGAGGTTTTCGTCTGTTTGCACAAGCCATGCTGAAGGAGGGATGAGGGTGGGGGGAGGGTCATCGGTAAAACATCTTTATGGACAGGACGGTACACTAACCATCTGTCCTTGATTACATTTCGACTCCTATGAGGTAAATGAGTGGGAGATGGAAAAGTGAATAGAGATGGCAAGATGAATATATTGATAGCGGGGGCCAATTAGAGACATTAAACTGAAACTGGAAACGGGGAGTGATGACGACATGTATCATTTTCAATAACCAGAACCAAAAATCGCTTATCACCATTACATTAATTGTTTGGCTTCACTTGACACTGCAATTTTTTTTTTTTTGTTCTTTTGACTTCAAGACGGCGCCCCGAGAGTGGCTGCCTTTCCAGCAGCTCATGTATTTTGTTTTTCTACTTTCATTCCTTACATCACTTTGCTGCTGTGAAATGTAAATTTCTCCACTGTGAGACTAATAAAGGCAAATCCAATCCAATCCAATCCAATTATTTCCTCAACTCGTAAAGATGTGAAAGAAAGAACCAATCAATGGAGATGATGTCAGCAAATTTGTTTTATTTATTTTTTAAACATGGTCAGATGTCCAGGTCCGAGTCTCACATTTTTTGTAACTTCTTCTCACTCCAGGGGTCACGGTGTGACTTTGTTGACTTTGTCCCTGCTGTAGCTTCATGTTGTGGTGGCGTAATTTGCTGGTGATTGTGCTGACGACCTATATTAGTGAAGGACAGCGAAGCCTTGGGGACAGTTTCATGCCCTTGGCGCTTTGTGAAGCGTATGATACTGCAAAAAAAACAAACACGGGCGTGCACCCAATCATATATTCGCCCATATACTTGGCATACATTACCCATACTTTATTTTTATGCTTCCCCTTTCAGATAAATGCGAGACCGGCAGCCAAGACTGATAATTATCGTTTATGGTTTTAGATGGCCATTGAGTCGTTAGATTGCCTCTCATTTCCTTCACGTCAAGAAACAAGGGAATAAAAATCCAATCTATGTCCCGGACCCCAGTCTCGTGGCCAAAGTAATGAAGGTGGATTATGATGGCAATTGGTTTGGTATTAGAAATGTTAAGATGCTCATCTTCTGGGCAAGAGGGAATGTCTGTCGGTCTGTTGGTCCGGTCATTCTGTCAGGTCCGTCCGGTCCGGGCGGTCAGTCCGTCGGTAAGTCCCTCGGTCCGTTTGTTGGTCTGTCCGTCACAATATCCATCCATCTATCCATCCATCCAAATTGCCCATCATGTGCGATCTTCCTTTAAAAATTTGGAACATCATCTCAAGTAAATTAGAAAACTGAATTCTCAAATTTCAGAAATGACATTCAACCCAGTAAATCAATCTGTCTGCATATACAGTATCCCTCCCCCCAAAAAAAGATGGATTGAATGAATAGCTTCTGCATTTTGCCTGTGTGAGCAGTCAATTTTGCGATGGTCTATTTTTTTGCAATCCGTAAACAAGACCACCGAGCGCAAAAGCGATATCTGACTCGGTGGTCCAAAACACCTGTCTGCCAATCTTCTTAGCGCATTTCGTGGCCAAAGGATGCTCCGTGTTTGCTTCATGTTTATTTATATCTCCGACTGAGTGTGCACTGCACGTGTGCGAATAGTCTGACGGTCACAGATAAGGTGGCAGCTATCTTATCAGGCTGAGCAAAACCATCCTAAACCCTGAACAGGCCTCAGGTGCCTTTGCGCCTTGGCATTTTTCCATTGCGTCCTGTTATTTTCATATCAATTTTGTAACTGTCAGTCTCAGCTGTCGCCGCTAGCACTCAAATTTCACCTTCTCTGAGGTGTCCAATACTCCATTTTAATTTCAGTGTTTCTGGCTCAGTCCCAACTTTTGCCTCCATGGAACCTTTTTTTGATCTTTGCAGGTTGACCAGGTTCAATTCAATAAAAGCAGAGCTGCTGTTTAAATTTGACAATTGGGCCACCCTTTGACATCAACATATTCATGAGCAATATTTTTGGAACTTGGCACCTCCTATTTGGGTACTTTTCCATTTCCCGAGAGTGTCTCTATTTATTTTTTGCTCGTAATAAAATCGTCCTAAACACAGCAGGATGGGGAGCAGAGGAAAAGGGAATGGGAGACCGTTGTTTGAATTTTGATTGGTTTTTGTTCAGTGTCCTGTACTTGAGTGGCTCCTCTGTCGCATTGCTTTGTTGTATCAGTGCATCTCCTTGATCCCCCCCTCCTCACTCCCACTCCGAATGTCCTTGTGATCGCCTACTCGCCCATTCATTATGATTGTAAACAGCATTGGTTGAAAGTAAACAATTTTTTTCCACCATTTATGGTTTTCGTTAAGAATTAAATTAATTAATTATTATGAGCGCCTGTTTTTCATGGCGTCTATAATAACATTGATACAGGAACAGGCTCTCATTTGAATTAGCACCTCTCTACGTTGTCTGATGTCGCATTAATGGAACTGTGATCAAACGATGGCGAATGCTGGCTTTGAGCCAGGAATGGCCCATTTCCAACCTACCCCCCCCCCCACGCTCCATCTCCCACCACAGTGAACTGTGTTTTCTAGGTCTGCTTTCTAATGAAGCTTTGGTCTCGACAAAACACCACAATCCCCTCAACAGAGCCACATTTTACTCAGATTGTGAAACATGGCCCAGTTATTTTTTTCCAAAACTCAATTTCGGATCGCAAAAGGTGATTTGTGCTCCCGCGGGTTTTTTTTCCGAGACTGTGTTTCTGTTAGTTTATGTTTCGTTTTGGATTAGATTGGATTGGATTAGCATTTATGAACTCACAAGTGGAGAATTTACAAAACACTTTCTCTGTACGACAACATCATCGGTGCCATGCAAGCGTTTGTTCTCCACAGCAGGAGAAATATGATGTCAAAAAAACTCAGCAGACTTAAATTGATCAGACTGGAGCTTTTTATTTTGGTAAAAAAAAATGGGTGAAGACAGAGGATTAAATCAACCTTGATTCACTGATGCGGAGCTCCTTTGCGAGCACGAAAATCTCCCGATTTATGGTTTCTGAAACTTAACATATATGACTGGCTACTTAGCGAGCTATCTATTTGCTATCTAGATGGTTGGCTATCTAGCTAGCTAGCTGGCTAGCTTCTGGCTGGCTATCTAGCTAGATATCTGGCCGTCTATCTGGCTGGCTATCTAGCTATTTATTAGCTATTTAGCTACCTAGCTTTTCGCTAGCTAGCAATTTTTTTTTCTGAGTTATTCTGGGTTGAGTGAACGCTGGCGCGTGTGGCTGCCGCTGCTCACCCACAGAAAAACTTCTCCTGTGACTGTAAAGTGACCCTGAGTGTTTTGAAAGGCGCTTATAAATGAAATGTATTATTATTATTTGTTGAAGTTTGTGCCCACATTTGAAGTCTTATTGCACCTGTGCTTTTTTTCAATGGCAACCTCATTAAAAATTCATTGCTTTGTTTCAAAAATAAGTCTGTCCTTCAACCGATCTCCCACGCACGCTTGCAATGGTGCACTGTTATGACTATTATGAAACAATAACGATTAGTACGGATTTTGGCATGCTGTGTCGATGTGTGTCGGGAGTGTAATTAGCCTCGATCTACTTTAATCCCCTCTTTACTTTGCTTCCAAATATTCCGCTTTCTTCTTTAGATTTTTTTTTTGTATTCAGAGCTCACCGTTTTCTTGCATAATAAGACATTTTCTGAATAATTTTAGACCCAGCCAATTAATGCTGTCAGCTTCTATACAAGGCACGAGGGATTTACTTTCTGCTGATTTGTTTGTTTTGCGCTGGTGCAATATTTTTTTTTTTATGTTTATTTATTTTTGTGCTCTTTGATGCTATGGCGTCTTTATGTCCTGTTGGTGGAGAATTGAATAAGTGTAAAGAAATGACATAGAATGATGTAAAAAAAAGTCTGAATGAAGTAAACAAACTGTATGTGAATACAGAAACATCATTCTGCTGTGATGGAGTTGTTTCCCATTTGATATTCAGCACCAGACTGCTACATCAAAGTTTGTGACGTGGCCGCAGCAACAGCCGTTTTACAGCACGGATCATTTGCCTTGATGTGTGTTGCATGCTCGCTGAGGCTTGTGTGCACGTGAGTGCGTGCGTGTGTGTATGTGTGTGTGTGTGTGTTTGTGTGCACGGTTTATTGCGTCTGGTAGCAGACAGTGCAGTCATATGTTCACCTATCCCCGACTGCAGACTGATGGGCAGGTAGAAAGAATGGATGCCAGATGGAAAGAAGGCAAAAAAGAGATCAATCAAAACATATGGAAAATGGAGGATTCACAAATGATTTGCGCTTATACAGTAAAGTCTCGTTATATCGATATCGGATATATCGATAGTCCCGGTTATATCGATACTATTTCTATGCACGCACGGAGAAAATTACATGCAAACAGGGTCGGATATATCGATAGTCCCGGTTATATCGATATTTTTTCGGACTCCCTTGAATATCGATATAACGAGACTTTACTGTATTTTGTTTTTGGCATCTGTTGGCGTTAAGTTTCGGGAACTGATCATGGTTAACAGAATGATGAAAAATACTGTATTTATTCGAGTGTAACGGACAAAATTGTCTACCTAAAAAAAATAACTCAAAGTTTGGGTGCGCCTTATGAACTAGGCCTGGGAAAAAAATTCTCATATACAGGTAACATCCGACTTACGACGGAGTTCCGTTCTGACCAAACAGTCGTAAATCAAATTGGTCGTAAGTTGAAATCTATTCAAAATGTTGCAGAGAGACTCTGAGGCTAAATGACTCGCAAACTCCCCCCTCTGGTGCCATCATACGGTCGATTATTGTGCAAGTGTGAGATGCTGGCTGGCTGACTAAAATTGTCGTACACATTGCTGGCCTGCTAGCGCGTTGCGGTGCCAGCCATAGAATTAAAATCTTTTAAATAAGGTCGTGGTCGTAAATATGTGTGGTTGTAAGTCGAGCTGGTCGTAAATCGGATGTTACCTGCATATTTAATGCTTTATCCCTTGCAGGAGGGGGCAGCATTTCCATGGCTATTCTTGCCCTTCAGTTTGGATTCTCGGAAAGACCCGGATCACACGCATTTCCTTTTTTTTTTTTGCATTGTTGGTTAGCATTTCTTTAGCTACGCTTTATTTCACAATGCTTAGTTAGTCTGAGCCGAGAAAAAATGAAACAAAATTGTATCCCGATTTTTAATTGAAAATTAGTCCTGCACGTTGTACGCAAATAAATACTGTACTTTGGTCATAATTAAACATTGACGCGGAGGTGGATTATCTTGGACTGGAAGTAATCTGGTTTTAAAATGGATCAATATTATTTTAAGCAAAATAAATGCTTTTTTAACCCATCCCTAAAAACAAAAACGGAGGGCTTTTATGAATTTCCGATATCAACATTTAACATTATAGCAACTTTGGTGTATTTCTGAACAATTTAATTTCATAAAATGAGATGAAACCTTGGTGAGGAAAATGGCAAATATCCAAAATTTTAGGAATGTCGCAACGTTGCAACGCTAAATTTCCGTGTTTTTTATTAATGATTTCCAAATCTGCTTCAAGTCACAACGAGGGTTCAGCAAGTGCCAAAGAATGAATGACTCTCCGTGTATTTGTGTTGTTATTTATTTATTCATTTTTATTTTTTTTTTTTACCTCAAGATGGCGCTGTGAGAATGGCGGCCTTTCCAGCAGCTCCTGTATTTTGTTTTTCTACTTCTTTCTTTCGTTTCCTCTTCTTTCAGGTAGAGTGAAAGCTGGCGCGAATGGCTGCGCTGCTCAGCCACAGAAGGAACTTATCCTGTGACTGTAAAGTGTCCTTGAGAGTTTTGAAAGGCGCTTAGAAATTAAATGTATTAATATCCATCCATCCATTTTCCGTACCGCTTATTCGTCATTAGGGTCGCGGGGGGTGCTGGAGCCTATCTCAGCTGTCTTCGGGCACGAGGCAGGGGACACCCTGAAGTGGGTGCCAGCCAATCGCAGGGCACACAAAGACGTACAACAGTCACACTCACACCAAGGGACAATTTAGAGTGGTCAATCTGCCTGCCATGCATGTTTTTGGAGTGTGGGAGGAAACCGGAGGACCCGGAGACGGCCTCTGCACTGTGAAGCCAGTGTGCTAACCACTCCACTACCGGGTCGCCCTCTATTATTCTTCTTATTATTATTGTTGTTATTATTTTTATTATTATTGTTATTGCTTGAATCTAACTGACTGTGGTTTCCTTTCAACAGGATCAAGAAGAGGATTGTGCCGGAGTTCTTCTTCTCTAAGGTAATTTTTATTTTTGTATGAATATTCTAAAAGATAAGATGATGTTTTAATGCCCCCCCCCAAAAAAAAAAAAATAAATAAAAAATCATGATTTGATTGAAGACATAGTGTTGATAAAATCTTACGGACCGTTTGTGGTAACCTCCACTGGGTCGTCAGTGAGGTGGTCTGCTCTCGTCTGTCTTTGGCCGTAGTTCGTAGATGATTCAGTGCAGGCAGCTTGAGTTCCCTGTCCAGCAGAAAACCAGCACATACCCTCTCCCCCGCCTCTCCATGAAATACCCCGACAGAGTGGTTGCACATTTAGCAATATATCCAGATTCCAAAGAGTCCAATGCCATACCTTCATTATGAAACCTCAAACTATAAGGATACGTACACACGGCGACGTTTGCGACCGCCGCAGCGCTTTGAATGTAAACACTCAATGTTTACTCACTTACAAAATCGCTCCAACAGATGTCACTCATTAAGATACTTCATGTCGGAATGCAATTCTGACATTTGATGTGAGTGACATTCAATTTATTGGGTGGTGGAGGACAATCTGACAAACCCGAAAGGGCAATTTCACAACTAATCCCCATTTTGCCTTCAGAGACGGAATCAAATATCAGTGAAAAACGAGAAGCTTGTACTCTTCTTCATCTCTGATCTGTGAGCCATCGCAGCTCTCCTATTAGCATTCAGGTCAGCAAAGTGCATTTGTGGTTAGACTCAACGTGTCAATTGTACAAGTGTGTACACCTCTCGCCAATATGTGTGTGAGGTCGCTGGTAATGTGAGTGTTCGCTTTGATCCCCGCAGTGTCACCATGTCACCCTAATAAACGCTGTTTTGTAGTCAGTCTGTGTTGAATTGTCAACGTTCAAACGCATAAATGTGCATATTTGTTGTCTATGTATGTGTATGCACATGTGTATATATATATATGTGTGTGTGTATGTGTATATATATATATATATATATATGTGTGTGTGTATATATATATATATATATATATATATATATATATATATATATATATATATATATATATATATATATATATATATATATATGTGTGTGTGTGTGTGTGTGTGTGTGTGTGTGTGTGTATATATATATGTATGTGTGTGTATGTGTATATATATATATATATATATATATATATATATATATATATATGTGTGTGTGTGTGTGTGTGTGTGTGTGTGTGTGTGTGTGTGTGTGTGTGTGTGTGTGTGTGTGTGTGCGCACACGGGATTGGATGTCAAATGACATCAGTCATTTCACATTTTTAGCTGCAGTGTTTCAGAATCAGCATTAGTATCACTGACGGCGGCCTTTGACCTGAGCACTGTCGATATGGCCTGATAAGACAAGGCATATCATTCGAGAGAAACGCAATCCAGAGGATGCAAACAGACATAAGGGCTCTCTCTCTTTCTGTCTCACCCCAAGCTGGGTTGACAGTGCACATGTAGCCCGTGCACACTACACTGACACGGCCAAATTAAAATTGCCACCAGTCGCCATCGTCTTGACCGATAATTGCGGACAAGGGATGTGAAATGATGTGAACTGAGCTTCATCCCTATTTGGATAACTGTAAAGTGTCCTTGAGAGTTTTGAAAGGCGTTTATAAATGAAATGTATTATTATTAGTCGTACTAATGTTATAACGGTGGACCTTCTAGTGACCTTTGAGGTTGGTTTGGAGTCCAAACAAAATTTTGGGGAAAATTCACCAATAAAATTTGGAGTCTTGTTGTACAAGGACAAAATATAAGCACATTTCTGTTTTGTGTTGTTTGTGGAAATTTTGATCATGGGAGAAAAAAAATATGTTCACTCTTTTCCATCCAAATATGAGGTGCCTCACTGGGCTCGTTTGAGAAGTCAGGAATTGGTCAAAAATGAGCTTTAACCACCAAATCGTTAATTTTCAGTTCACAAATGCAATATATTAACTGGAAAGAATGCTTCGGTACTGCAAATACACTGGTGACTGTTTGACCCTGGACTTTTGTTCAGATGTGAGATAATACTGACCGGGTCCGAACAAATACGAGGTCAACAGAACTCTTTTTCATGCTAGAAAATGCTGAAAAAGAAAAATGCGATAGCCGAGGCTACGGAATTCATCCTCTTGGCCGACAAGGCGATGGCTCAAATTAAATTGAACAATATTGACTTGCCATGTTGACAAGGGAGGAGCGAGCACCGAACTAGCATGTGTTGCTGACGAGACAGCAGGATGCTGTGACAAGCTGTTTGCTATTCTGCTGCCACGAGGTCACATTGACAAATCCAGTTTGGGAGAAACCTCAGCCTATCTTTTCCGGCAAACATTGCTTGTGCTTGAATGCGTGTATATCCATTGATGGGGATTAACGGGGGTTGTGTGAGGTTGCCAAAATGGGATGGCCCCAGTTACTGTTCGAGATCGTCATGCGTTTAATGTCAGCCACTGTGTGACTGTTGGTTTGCGTGGCTGACAATGGGTAAAGCCGAGATTGCAATGACAAAGGAGAGGAATTTGAATGAGAGAAAAAAAATGATCGGGGTACGTTTGCTTGGAGGATGGAAAGGGCTTTGGCCCCATTGTTATTCGTATTCTTTGTCATTCTGCCGAGCCTTATCTCTATTTCCAATCTCGCACGTAGTCTTGACTCCGGCTTTGCTAACCTCAATGTCTGTTCTTATAATTTATCTCATTTATCCCATCCTGTCAAAGACTTGCTCATTCTAATCTGGATTCTAAACCGCTTCATTTTTCTTTTTTAAATGTTGATGCAAACATCTGTACCTCAATTTTGTAAATCTGAATTTTACGTATGCAAGAGATGCTACAGGGAGAATAGATAAAGAAGGTGAATAATTTCTTGGGGTCAACTGTCCAGAGCAATGGAGAGTGTGGAAAAGAAGCGTGTCCAGGCAAGCTGGAACAGATGGAGAAAAATGTGAGACCAAAGACAGGAAGCAGAGCTGGAGGTAGCAGAGATAAAGATGTTGAGGTGTTCTTTGGGAGTGACCAGGTTGGATAGGATCAGGAATGAGTACATTAGGGAGATGACGCGTATTAGAGGCTTTGGGGAAGTCAGAGAAGCCAGACTGACATGGTTTGGACATGTTCAGAGGAGGGACAACTCATATTAGAGGCTTCAGAGAGAAAGTCAGAGAGGCCAGACTGAGAATGTTTGGACATGTCCAGAGGAGAGAGAGTGACTATATCGGGAGAAGGATGCTGAGTCCTGAACTGCCAGGCAGGAGACAGAGAGGAAGACCAAAGAGGAGGTTTAGGGACATTGTCAAAGAAGGTAGCTGGTGTGAGAGAAGAGGATGCACAAAACCGGGTTAGATGGAAGACACTGATTCGCTCTGGTGACCCCTGAAGGAAAAGTCCGAAGGAAAAGAAGAATGTTTTTATCAATTTTCTTAATATATGTACATAATATTTTTCCCTGTATTACTGTTAAATGAATTGAATTCAATGAATCAACATATTTTCACTGTTCAGGATGTACTGGGCTTTATTTTAAGGATGCAGAGTCACTGCACGTGGCATCCAAGATAGCTGCACAGAGGAGGGTTAGACTCGGTTTTGGTCATTTCTTCACATTCAGACACTTCTGTCGACCAGCCTAAGAAAAAAAACACTCCGAAATCTCAACCCGTGCCAGAAGAGTCCCAAGACCCAGTTTCTTCATTGAAAGCGATGTCGGTGGGAAAGGGGGTTTTCTCCCCACCGACTGACATTATTCTGAGACGAGGTCAAGAGACTCAAAACCCACTCTACACGGTATGTGGTGCACCCCCCCCCCCCCCCAGAGCTGTTCGATGTGAGTCCATAATGTACTCAAAGCTCTCTGGAATTCATTCTCCATGGCCCAGCCAAATTCCTCCAATGGGGGAGTTTTTGAGGATCGACCCTGCATCCCCCTAACGTGTAGGTCCCACATGTCAGAAAGGCCTTACAGCAGGGGTGGGCACTCCTGGTCCCGGAGAGCTACCCTCCTGCATGTTTTCCAAGTATCCTTGTTGCGACACACCTTATTCAAATGAGCAGGTTCAATGTAAGGCTTCCGCAGAGCTTGGTGATTATCTGATTATTTGAATCAGGTGTATTGTAACAGAGAGACTTGGAAAACGTGCAGGAGGGTAGCTCTCCAGGACCAAGAGTGCCCACCCCTGCCTTACAGTGTTTAACTGGGTCCTCCCTCGGCACATGCCCCATAGTGGGTTTGGCGATTAGGATCAGAGCATACCCCAACACATTTGTGGATTCTTCGGTCGGTCCTCTCAGCAACGGAGGCACCGTTGCTAAACATTGACCCACTCAATGTCCCTTCCGTAGTCAAAGTCCCACCAAAAGTGGGAGCTGCAACATCTTCAGACAGAAAGTCTGTCAGACACTCCGAACTCACTCTGACAATACATTTAAGACTGCCAAGGTGTGTATCAAAATGAGCCTCACCATATAAAACCAAACCCTCTCCTTCCAATGGAACTACCACATAAACGCCTCCACCATTATTAAGGTGACACCTCAAGGCATGCCATGTTTGTTTTTTTTGTGTATTTATGTTAGCTTATTCGCAGTCAGACATTTTCAAAAAAATGTGTGCACTTCAGTGCCAGGGTTTTTGTCATTGTCACTCGAATTCCAGGACCCACAGAATATTGAGTATTAGGACTACATAAACATTCAATGCACCGTTACGAACCTTAGAATCTCTTATGACTAAGAGTTAATTCCTAGGTTTTATGGGTCTGGAG